>NW_019238272.1:0-1327 GCF_002742605.1 Olea europaea var. sylvestris | reverse complement strand
CATGTGTCCCATTAAATATATACTAATCAAAATAAAGTATAAATAAAAAGATTTTTAGTGTTCTTTACAAGAAAAAGACCCTCCGTACAATATATACATGATAAAGCTATACATATTTGATTATTCTAAAATTCTGATCATACCAGTGCAAAGCTGCCCAAATGCTATATTTTATGCGAGCGAGAGCTACCTTCTTACATTCCACGGGGTTGACTGCCAAGTGCAGCTCCCTACCTTCGAAGGATGGAAGAGGTATATAGCGTCGATGACTTCCTTTTTCTCCTCCCTAGAATAAGGTAAAGGCTATGAAACCCTTCCTTCAGCTCAATCAATAGAGATAGATGACACTAATTTTAAGAATTAGTGATAATCCTTTTTCGATATCTTACTGAGTTTTCCCCTCATCTGAAAGCTAACAAGTGAGAAAGCTTTTTCTAGTCACGATCTCCTACCTTTTGACTTTTTGGGCAAATATATATAAATAGAAATTGGTACAAATGTCGACATTTGAGTCTGTGGATAAAATTTGTTATCGACAAATTAAGAATCACATTTGTTAAGTTATGAGGTTCTATCTTAAAATGTCAACCTTATTAAAAGAAATAGTCCAAAATTTTATAGGTTGGTCTATGTTTTCATCTTTATTCGATGTGTGATTTTATCCCTTAACATGTCCTCACAAGATGGTGGCTCGTTCGAGCAAACCAATCTTGAAACCCATATGCTCATTTATTGAGTTATAATCAATCGAATTATTCGTCAGAGCTTAATGGGCTATGATACCAAGTCAAAACTTGGGGTTCCATATTAAAATGTCAACATTATTAAGATGAGTAGCTGAAAGCTTTATAAGTTGGTTTGTGTTTCCATTTTTATTCAATGTGAAATTTTATCCCTTAACACCAGGTACAATCTTAATTTGTTCAAAAGGTTGAAGGTGTGAAATGGGGAGTAATTGACAACCTAAATGAACAATTACTATTACACCTTGTTCGGTTTGGTCCTTAAGTAGTGACAAATAGACAATTGTGCGCCCTACGTAGTGATGGCAATTTGCCCCACCCCGCCCCAGTGTCGCCCCGCCCCGAATGGGGCAAAAAAACCAGCCCCGTCACGAGGCGTGGGGCCGGGTGAAGAAAAAATTTAAAAAAATTTATTTCTAGACAATTCATCCGTTAAAAACTTATTTTAAATTTGTATTTTATTCTCTAATAATAATATAATTTGAAACTTTCAAAATGTAAAAAAATAAAAAAAATTAAACGGGACAACAAACGGGGCAAAAAGTTTCCCCGTCCCCGCCCCGCCCCGCCCCGTCTAAGGCGGG
>NW_019238271.1:0-1934 GCF_002742605.1 Olea europaea var. sylvestris | reverse complement strand
AATGGTATCAGAGCCATGTTACGAACCAAAAATTATGATGAATATAGTAGATGAAGAAAATATAATTGAAGAATTTTTGAAAATGGTTGAAAAACATAAAAAACCTATTTATCCCTATTTACCTAAAGACGCCACAAATGAAAGTTTTGAGGGTATACACCAAAGATTAGAAAATCTAGAATATAATCTACAAGTAGGAAACACTCTTTTAGATAAAAATCTTAAAGGAAAAGATAGGATTATAATTAATCCACCTCAAGATTTTAGGATAACACAAAAAGAAAATAATAAAGGGAAAAAAATGAAGAAAAACAATATATGATTACAGATGTAGGAGAAATAGAACAAAAATTCTTAGAATCTACAGGTGAAGAATATGAAGAATATAAAAAACAGTTAGAAGAATTAACTAAAAAAATGGAAAATACAAAGATGAATACTAATTCATCTTCAAGTCATAATATAAAAGTAGAATTCAGTAGTGATGAAGAACAAGATTATCCTTATGGTACCCCAATACCTGATAAGGATGGTATTTACCAATATAGAAAAACAGAGAAAAGATACACTGAAAATGTAAGAAAACAGTCCATAAAAGAAATAAACCTAATGAAATCTTATAATGAACCAATCCACACAACAGGAGTATGGTTAGATCTAGACTGTGTAGATAAAAATAAAGCTATTGAAACATGGATGAAAAGTACAGATTTAGCAATACAATTCAATAAATGGGAAACATATATAACTTTTGAATTTATCGAACATACATTCAAAGGAATTGTTTTTGAATGGTGGAGAAAATTACCAGAAACTATTAAAGGAAGGATAAAGTATGGAACAGGTAGAACTGAGATATTAGATAATAGGAATACTTTAAATGAACAAAATATACTGGAGATATTAAAAAGATTTGAAAAAATCTTAAGAACAGAATTTTTAGGAGATAAGTATACTTATAATGATGAAGAAGGAAAACAAGATGAATATAATCAAGGAATGATAGCAATGGAAAATTTAAAGATATGTGATATGTGTGAATTAGAAAGATATACTTGTAAATTTGAAGAAATATACTATATATTAAACCAATGAGATTATCAAGAAAATAAACCTCTATTAAGATCTTATTTTACGAAGTTACCATTCCCATGGAGATTAAGTTATTAAAAGAATATGAAAAATTATTACCTCTAGGAGAAGACGAAGGAATAAAAATAGATAGTTTTGGAAGTATGATTGAATTTACCAAAAGAATGATAGGTATGTGATGCAGAGAAGCTTTAGAAAATAAAAAAGCATATAAAATAAGAAAAGATTCATTATATAGTTACAAAGATATTGGCCAAGTTGAACTTGAACAATTTGGATGCCATAAGAATTAATATAAACCGTATAAGAAATATAAAATAAAATTCAAAAACTATAAAAAATTCAAGAAAAGAAATTTTAAACCACACAAAAAATATTTCAAGAAAAGAAATTGGAATAAGAAATTTAAACTAAGAAATATTAAAAAATGTAGATATTTTATTTGTAATGAAGAGGGACACATTGCCCCTCAATGTCCTAAAAAGAAAGATAGACAAAATATAAAAACTCTTAAAATTTATAAAAAATTTCAAGAAGATAGTGACATAGAACCAATTGAATATTTTGAAGATCTAAGTAGTGAATGCAGTAGTATTTATGAATTAAATACATCCTCATCAAAAGAAGATTATGAGGAGATAGTATATATGAATCAAGAGATACAACAATCAGAAATAGAAATAGAAATAACTGAAGAAGTTGAAAACTCTATAGAAGATATAAATCAAGAAATTAACTTTGATATTAAAAAATACACAAGAATCACTAAGAAGATATTAGACCTACAAGAAAAAGATGTATTCCATCAAGGATTCTTAGGAATTTTACCAAGAGTAAATAAA
>NW_019238270.1:0-1934 GCF_002742605.1 Olea europaea var. sylvestris | reverse complement strand
GATTTTGTTTCCGATCAACCTGTCAAATTTTAATGCATTCCGACACCGTCGCGAAAAATAACGAAACCGCCCACGACGCAATTTTGGTTTCCAATCAATCTGCTAAATTTTAGCCCATTTCGAGACCGTCACGACAAATGAAAAAATTGTCCCCAGGGCGATTTTTGTTTCAAATCAACCTGCCAAATTTTGGCCAATTCCGACACCGTCGCGATAAATGACGAAATTGCCCTTGGTGCAATTTTTGTTTCCAATCAACCTGTTAAATTTCAGCCCATTCTGACGTCGTATCAAAGAATGACGAAATTGCCTTGGTGCGATTTTTGTTTCCGATCAACATGTCAAATTTTAGCCCATTCCGACACCATTGCAACAAATGACGAAATTGCCGCGGCGCAATTTTTATTTCCAATCAATCTGCCAAATTGAAACCCATTCCGACACCGTTACGACAAATAACAAAATCGCCCTCGGCGCGATTTTTGTTTCCAATCAACCTGCGAAATTTTAGCCCATTCGTACACGATCGCAACATATGAAAAAATTACCCCTAGCATCGTTTTTGTTTCAAATCAACCTTCCTAATTTCAGCTAATATCGACACTGTCGCAAAGAATGATGAAATTGCCCCTGGCGCGATTTTTGTTTCCGATCAACCTGTCAAAATTTTGCCCATTACGACATCGTCGCGACAAATGACAAAATTGCCACCGGTACGAATTTTGTTTTTGATCAACCTACCAAATTTCAACCCATTCCAACACCGTCGAGACAAATGACAAAATTGCCCCTGGTGCAATTTTTGTTTCCAATCAATCTGCTAAATTTCAGCCTATTCTGAGACTGTCGCAGCAAATGACGAAATTGCCTCTGGTGTGATTTTTGTTTCCGATCAACCCGCCAAATTTCAGCCCATTTCGACACTGTCGTGACAAATGACAAAATTGCCCCTAGCGCAATTTTTGTTTCCGATCAACCTGCCAAATTTCAGCCCATTCCAACACCGTCGCCAGAAATGACAAAATGGCCCCTGGCGCAATTTTTGTTTCCGATCTACCTATCAAATTTTTGCTCATTCCGACACCATCGCGACGAATGACAAAATTGCCCCCGACGTAATTTTGGTTTCCAATCAATTTGCCAAATTTCAGCCCATTTCAAGATCGTCGCGACAAATGACAAAATTGCCCCAGGCGCAATTTTTGTTTCCATTCAACCAACCAAATTTCGATCAATTCCGACACCGTCGTGACAAATGATGAAATTGCCCCAGGTGCGATTTTTGTTTCCAATCAACCTATCAAATTTCAACCCATTCCGATACCATTGTAAAAAATGAAGAAATTGCAATTGGTGCGGATTTTGTTTCCGATCAACCTGCCAAATTTTGGCCAATTCCAAATTTCAGCCCATTCTGACAGCGCGCGCGAAAAATGATGAAATTGCCCCTTGAGTGGATTTTGTTTTCGATCAACCTATCGAATTTTAGCCCATTACGCCATCGTCGCGACAAATGACAAAATTGCACCCGGCGTGAATTTTATTTCCAATCAACTTGCCAAATTTCTGCCCATTCCGACATCATCGCGACAAATGACAAAATTGCCCTTGGCGTGGATTTTGTTTCCAACCATCCTGCCAAATTGCAACCCATTCTGACACTGTCGCAACAAATGACGAAATTGCCCCTGGCGCGATTTTTTTTCCCAATCAACCTGGCAAATTTTAGCCCATTCCATCATCGTAGCGACAAATAACAAAATCACCCCCGGCACGATTTTTGTTTCCAATCAACCTGCCAACTTTTTACCCATTCGTGCAAGGTCGGGACAAATGAAAAAATTACCCCTGGCACGATTTTTTGCTTCGAATCAACCTGCCAAATTTCAGCCAATACTGACACCATCGCGACAAATGACGAAATTGCCCCTGGT
>NW_019238269.1:0-1934 GCF_002742605.1 Olea europaea var. sylvestris | reverse complement strand
GACTAAAATTTCACTTGACTTTGGTTCATTGGCGCGTTTCCAATCAAATTTGACTAACATTTCTTCTGGATTTTGTTCATTATCCCCCTTAAAATCAAATATGATTTCAATTTCATCTGAGTTTTGTTAAATGGAGTGTTTTCATTCAAATTTGAGTAAAATCTCATCTGGATTTTGATCATTGGAGCTTTTCAAATCAAATTTGACTAAAATTTCAAATGAGTTTAGTTCATTGGCGCATTTCCAATCAAATTTGACAAAAGTTTCATTTGGGTTTTGTTAATTGGCGTGCTTCCAATCAAATTTGACTAAAATTTCAATTTGATTCATTGGCACGTTTCCAGTCAAATTTGAATAAAATTTCACCTGATTTTGTTTATTGACATGCTTCCAATAAATTTTGACTAAAATTTTACTTGAGTTTGGTTCATTGACACATGCCCAATCAAATTTGACTAAAATTTCATTGGATTTTGTTCATTGTCCCGCTTCAAATTAAATATGACTACAATTTCATATGAGTTTTGTTAAATGGCACGTTTCCAATTAAATTTGACTAAAATTTCATCTGAATTTTGATCATTGGTGCTCCACCAATCAAATTTGACTAAAATTTCACATGGTCTTAGTTCATTGGTGCGTTTTCAATCAAATTTTACAAAAATTTCACCTGGGTTTTGTTCATTGTCGTGCTTCCAATCAAAATTGACTAAAATTTCACTTGAGTATGGTTTATTGATGCATTTCCAATCAAATTTGACTAAAATTTCGTTTGGATTTTGTTCATTGGAGCGCTTCAAAACAAATATGGCTACAATTTCATTTGAGTTTGGTTAAATGGCGCTTTTTCAATCATTTGATGAAAATTTCATCTGAATTTTGTTCATTGGTGCACTTTCAATGAAATATGACTAAAATTTCACTTGAATATGGTTCATTGACGCGTTTTTAATCGAATTTGACTAAAATTTCAAATGAGTTTAGTTCATTTGCTCGTTTCCCATTAGATTTAACTAAAGTTTTATCTGGATTTTGATCATTGCTCCGCCAATCAAATTTGACTAAAATTTCAAATGTGTTTAGTTCATCGACACATTTCCAATCAAATTAGACAAAAATTTCGCCTGGGTTTTGTTCATTAGCAGCTTCCAATCAAATTTGACTAAAATTTCACTTGAGTATAGTTCATTGGCGCGTTTCCAATCAAATATGATGAAAATTTCATATGGATTTTGTTCATCGGCGTGCTTCAAATCAAATATGACTACAATTTCATCTGAGTTTTGTTAAATCGCACTTTTTCAATCAAATTTGAGTGAAATTTCATCTGAATTTCATTCATTGGTGTGCTTCCAATCAAATTTGACTGTAATTTCACATGGGTTTAGTTCATTGACGTGCTTCCAATTAAATTTGACTAAAATTTCACCTGAGTTTGGTTCATTGGCGCATTTCCAACCAAATTTGAAGAAAATTTCATCTGCATTTTGTTCATGGATGGGTTTCCAATCAAAGTTAACTAAAATTACTCATTGGTTTAGCTTATTGGCGCGTTTCCAATAAAATTTGATTCAAATTTAGATTTTATTTTGTTCATTAGCAGGTTTCCAGTCAAATTTAACTAAAATTCAACTTTGATTTAGTTCATTGGCGCGTTTTCAATCAAATTTGACTAACATATCATCTATGTTTCGTTCATCGGTGGGTTTCCATTCAAATTTGACTAAAATTTCACCTGTGTTTAGTTCATTGGTACGTTTCCAATTAAATTTGACTAAAATTTCACTTGAGTTTGGTTGATTGGCGCGTTGCCAGTCAAATTTGACAAAAATTTTATCTGAATTTTGTTCCTTGGCGCACTTCGAATCAAATTTGACTAAAATTTTACTTGAGTTTGATTCATTGGCACGTTTCCAATCAAATTTGACTACAAT
>NW_019238268.1:0-1934 GCF_002742605.1 Olea europaea var. sylvestris | reverse complement strand
AAGTCAAATTTGACAAAAATTTCACTCGAATTTTGTTCGTTAGAGTCAAATTTGACTAAAATTTCATTTGAATTTTGTTCATTTGCGCGTTTTTAATTAAATTTGACTAAAACTTCACCTGATTTTGGTTCATTATCGTATTTTCAATCAAATTTGACTAAAATTTCAGATGACTTTGGTTTATTGGCACATTTTGAATCAAATTTAACTAGCATTTCAAGCAGGTTTTTTCGATAGCTCGCTTCCCATTAAATTTGACTAAAATTTAACATTAGTTTTGTTCAATGGCGTGTTTCCAGTCAAATTTTACTAAAGTTTCACTTGACTTTGGTTCATTGACACATTTCGAATCAAATTTAAATAAAAGTTCATGTGAGTTTTTTCGTTGGCACGTTGCATTTAAATTTGATTAATATTTCACATGTGTTTAGTTCATTGGCACGTTTCCAATCAAATATGATTAAAATTTTACCGGGATTTAGTCTATTAGCGTGTTTCTAATCTAATTTGACAAAAATTTCACTAGGATTTTGTTCATTAAGCCTAATTTGACAAAAAATTCATCTACATTTTGTTTATCGATGCATTTTAAATCAAATTTGACTAGAACTTCATTTGAGTTTGGTTCATTGTTGCATTTTCAATCAAATTTGACTAGAATTTTAGATGACTTTTGGTTCATTAGCACATTTCGATTCAAATTTAATTGACATTTCAAGCGGATTTTTCATTAGCGCGTTTTCAATCAAATTTGACCAAAATTTCTCTTGGATTTTGTTCATTAGGTGTTTCTAATCAAATTTGACTAAAATTTCACTAGAATTTTGTTCGTTTTTGCGTTACAAATCAAACTTGACTTAAATTTCATCTGAATTTTGTTCTTTGGTACGTCTCCAAACAAATTTGACTAAAATTTTGCATGACTTTGGTTCATTGGCACATTTCAAATTAAGTTTAACTACAATTTCATGCAGGTTTCTTGTTGGCTCGTTTCCAATCAAATTTGACTAAAATTTCACAAGAGTTTGGTTCATTGCCTTGTTTCCAATCAAATTTGGCTAAAATTTAACATGACCTTGGTTGATTGGCATATTTCGAATCAAATTTGACTAAAATTTCATGTGGCTTTTCATTGGCACAATTCCAATCGAATTTGACTAAAATTTCACTTGGGTTTCGTTCATTGGCGTGTATCAAATCAAATTTAACTAAAATTTCACTAGGGTTTCATTCATTGGCATTTATCAAATCAAATTTGACTAAGATTTGATCCGAACTTTGTTCGTTGGCGTGTTACTCATCAATTTTGACTAAAATTTCATAGGGGCCGACTTTTCATTGGCACGTTTCCTATCAAATTCGACTATAATTTCACATGACTTTGGTTCATTTGCACATTTCGAATAAAATTTGACTAGAGTTTCAAGCTGATTTTTTTGTTGGTGTGTTTTTAATCAAATTTGACTAAAATTTCGCATGTGTTTGGTTCTTGGCACTTTTCCAATCAAATTTGATTAAAATTTTACCAGAATTTATTTCATTGGCATGTTTTTATTAAAATTTGATTAAAATTTCACCAAGATTTTGTTCGTTAGAGTATTTCCAATCAAATTTGAGTAAAATTTCTTCGGAATTTTGTTCATCGGCGTGTTTTCAATCAAATTTGACTAAAATTTCACTTGAGTTTTGTTAATTTGCATGTTTCCATTCAAATTTGACTAAAATTTCACATGACTTTGGTTCATTGGCACATTTCGAATCAAATTTGACTAAATTTTCATTTGGGTCACGTTCATTGGCGTGTATAAAATCAAATTTGACTAGAATTTCATCTGAATTTTGTTCGTTGGAGTGTTTCCAATAAAATTTGACAAAAATTTTACATGAGTTTGGCTCATTGGCATGTTTCCAATCAAATTTGACTAAAATTTCAC
>NW_019238267.1:0-1934 GCF_002742605.1 Olea europaea var. sylvestris | reverse complement strand
AATGCTCCCGGAGCGATTTTTGTTTCCGATCAATCAGTCAAATTTGAGCCCATTCCAACACCGTCGTGAAAAATGACGAAATTACCCCCGGCGCGATTTTTTCTTCCGATCAATCAGTCAAATTTGAGCCGATTCCGACTTCCCCCGGCGCGATTTTTGTTTCTGAGCAATCAGTCAAATTTTAGCCGATTCCGACACCGTCGCCAAAAATGACGAAATTGCCCCCGGCGCGATTTTTGTTTCCGATCAATCAGTCAAATTTGAGCCGATTCCGACTTCCCCCGGCGCGATTTTTGTTTCTGAGCAATCAGTCAAATTTTAGCCGATTCCGACACCGTCGCCAAAAATGACGAAATTGCCCCCGGCGCGATTTTTGTTTCCGATCAATCCGTCAAATTTTTGCCCATTCCAACACCGTCGTGAAAAATGACGAAATTGCCCCGTAGCGGTTTTTGTTTCCCATCAATCAGTCAAACTTTAGCCCATTCCGACACCGTCGCGAAAAATGAGGAATTTCCCCCGGCGCGATTTTTGTTTCCGATCAATCAGTCGAATTTAAGCCGATTCCGACACCGTCGCGAAAAATGACCAAACTGCCCCCGGCGCGATTTTTGTTTAAGATTAATCTGTCAAATTTTAGCCGATTCCGACACCGTCGCAAAAAATGACGAAATTTTCCCCGGCGCGATTTTTGTTTCCAATCAATCTGTCAAATTTTAGCCGGTTCCGACACCGTCGCGAAAAATGACGAAGTTGCCCCCGGCGCGATTTTTGTTTCCCATGAATTAGTCAAATTTTAGCCAATTTCGACACCATCGTGAAAAGTGACTAAATTGCCCCCGGCGCGATTTTTGTTTCCGATCAATCAGTCAAATTTGAGCCGATTCCGACTTCCCCCGGCGCGATTTTTGTTTCTGAGCAATCAGTCAAATTTTAGCCGATTCCGACACCGTCGCCAAAAATGACGAAATTGCCCCCGGCGCGATTTTTGTTTCCGATCAATCTGTCAAATTTTTGCCCATTCCAACACCGTCGCGAAAAATGACGAAATTGCCCCGTAGCGGTTTTTGTTTCCCATTAATCAGTCAAACTTTAGCCCATTCCGACACCGTTGCGAAAAATGAGGAATTTCCCCCGGCGCGATTTTTGTTTCCGATCAATCAGTCGAATTTAAGCCGATTCCGACACCGTCGCGAAAAATGACCAAACTGCCCCCGGCGCGATTTTTGTTTAAGATTAATCTGTCAAATTTTAGCCGATTCCGACACCGTCGCAAAAAATGACGAAATTGCCCCCGGCGCGATTTTTGTTTCCAATCAATCTGTCAAATTTTAGCCGGTTCCGACACCGTCGCGAAAAATGACGAAATTGCCCCCGGCGCGATTTTTGTTTCCCATGAATTAGTCAAATTTTAGCCAATTTCGACACCATCGTGAAAAGTGACGAAATTGCCCCCGGCGCGATTTTTGTTTTCGATCAATCAGTCAAATTTGTGCCCATTCCGACACAGTCGCGAAAAATGACGTAATTGTCCCCGGCCCGATTTTTGTTTCCGATCAACCAGTCAAATTTGAGCCCATTCCGACACCGTCGCGAAAAATGACGAAATTGCCCTCGGCGCGATTTTTGTTTCCGACCAATCAGTCAAATTTGAGCCCATTTCGACACCGTCGCGAAAAATGACGAAATCGCCCCTGGCGCGATTTCTGTTTCCAATCAATCAGTCATATTTTAGCCCATTCCGACACCGTCGCGAAAATTGACGAAATTGCCCCTTGAGCGATTTTTGTTTCCGATCAACCTATCAAATTTTAACCCATTCCAACACCGTTACGAAAAATGACGAAATTACCGCCGGACGCGATTTTTGTTTCCGATCAATCAGTCAAATTTTAGCCCATTCTGACACCGTCGAAAAAAATGACGAAATTGCT
>NW_019238266.1:1225-1934 GCF_002742605.1 Olea europaea var. sylvestris | reverse complement strand
TACGAAGAATTGAGCGTAACTTTTGCACACGGTGTCCGTTTTCGGCCCATAAGTACTTTTTTGAAATGTAGCGACCCTTTTGGATTGAACTCACGAATTCATCGTGATGTACGAGGTATTTCGACAATTTTTTGAAAGATTGAGCACTTGTATACTTGGAACGCTTGGAGAGTCGGCGTACAAAGAATTGAGCGCAACTTTTGCACACGGTGTCCATTTTCGACCCATAAGTACTTTTTGGAAATGTAGTGACCATTTTGGATTGAACTCACAACTTCATCGTGACATATGAGGGATTTCGGCCATTTTTCGAACGAATGAGCACTTTTATATTTGGAACGCTTGGATTGTCGGCGTTCGAAGAATTGAGAGTAACTTTTGCAAACGGCGTCGGTTTCGGGCCCATAAGTACTTTTTAGAAATGTAGCGACCGTTTTGGGTTGAACTCACGAAGTCATTGTGACGTACAAGTTATTTCGACAATTTTTCGAAAGATTGAGCACTTGAATACTTGGAACGCTTGGAGAGTCGGCGTACGAAGAATTGAGCGTAACTTTTGCACACGGTGTCCGTTTTCGGCCCATAAGTACTTTTTGGAAATGTAGCGACCGTTTTGGATTGAACTCACGAATTCATCGTGACGTACGAGGTATTTCGACAATTTTTCGAAAGATTGAGCACTTGCATACTTGGAACGCTTGGAGAGTCG
>NW_019238266.1:0-1098 GCF_002742605.1 Olea europaea var. sylvestris | reverse complement strand
ACTCACGAATTCATCGTGATGTACGAGGTATTTCGACAATTTTTCGAAAGATTGAGCACATGCATACTTGGAACGCTTGGAGAGTCGGCGTACGAAGAATTAAGCGTAACTTTTGCACACGGTGTCCGTTTTCGGCCCATAAGTACTTTTTGGAAATGTAGCGACCGTTTTGGATAGAACTCACAACTTCGTCGTGATGTATGAGGGATTTCGGCCATTTTTCAAACGAATGAGCACTTGCACAACTGGAATGCTTGGAGAGTCGGCGTACGAAGAATTGAGCGTAACTTTTGCACACGGTGTCCGTTTTCGGCCTATAAGTACTTTTTGGAAATGTAGCGACCGTTTTGGGTTGAACTCACAAATTCAACGTGACGTACGAGGTATTTCGACAATTTTTCGAAAGATTGAGCACTTGCATACTTGGAACGCTTGGAGAGTCGGCGTACGAAGAATTGAGCGTAACTTTTGCAAACGGCGTCGGTTTCGGGCCCATAAGTACTTTTTAGAAATGTAGCGACCGTTTTGGGTTGAACTCACAAATTCAACGTGACGTACGAGGTATTTCGACAATTTTTCGAAAGATTGAGCACTTGCATACTTGGAACGCTTGGAGAGTCGGCGTACGAAGAATTGAGCGTAACTTTTGCAAACGGCGTCGGTTTCGGGCCCATAAGTACTTTTTAGAAATGTAGCGACCGTTTTGGGTTGAACTCACAAATTCAACGTGACGTACGAGGTATTTCGACAATTTTTCGAAAGATTGAGCACTTGCATACTTGGAACGCTTGGAGAGTCGGCGTACGAAGAATTGAGCGTAACTTTTGCAAACGGCGTCGGTTTCGGGCCCATAAGTACTTTTTAGAAATGTAGCGACCGTTTTGGGTTGAACTCACAAATTCATCGTGACGTACGAGGTATTTCGACAATTTTTCGAAAGATTGAGCACTTGCATACTTGGAACGCTTAGAGAATCGGCGTACGAAGAATTGAGCGTAACTTCTGCACACGGTGACCGTTTTCGGCCCATAAGTACTTTTTGGAAATGTAGCGACCGTTTTGGATTGAACGCACAACTTCGTCGTGACGTATGAGGGA
>NW_019238265.1:0-1934 GCF_002742605.1 Olea europaea var. sylvestris | reverse complement strand
GTGGAACAAGCTGCGAGATGCCATTCCTCCTGAAATTGGTGAACTAAAGCAGATAACTCATCTGTGAGTATATTCATATTGAAGGATATTTCATAACAATTATTTTACTGGCAGCATTCCAGCACAGCTTGCAAATTTGATTAACTTAGAGATCTTGTAAGTTTATTTATTTTTATGAAAGGGAATTTTGAGTTGTTACTTTGTTGCTTGATCTGATACTATTTTATATTGTAATTTATGAATTTAATTGCCTCTGCTCACAGATATTTATCCTAGAATATTCCTAGATTACCTGTGAGTTTGCTTTGTCGGTATATTTCTTATGTTAGTAGTTGTATGATATCATTTTTAGCTTCAGGATGGTGATTTATGACAATATATACAATTGTTGAAACTCCCGTGAAATTTTAAGTGTGGCTAATCTTTTGTACTTGAAGATGCTAAGGACCAAACTATGTGCCAATAGTTTCAGTAAATATTGAGGCGAGAAAGCAATTGTGTTAGACCGAAGCACAGTTCTTTGTTTTTGAACTTTGCTAGCTCTTTCTAAGGTCTTTTACAGAACTGGAAAGGCCCAGGAGCTATGGTGTAACTGTGTAAGTTTCTTGACCAGCTAAATCTAAAGCATGTTTGTTACACTGCACAAAATTTGAATTTGTTATTCTCTTGTAATATTGCCCAGCACAGCACTATTTCGTCAACTTTACTAAACATGATAAGGAATGCCATTAGTCCTCTAGAATCAGTATTATGGGATGCTAACAATTTGCTCAAATGTACAGGTTGAAGTTTTTCTGTTTCCGAAACTGTTTCTATGTTTCAGGTATCTGGATCACAATCAATTTTCAGATAGAATTACATATGCCTTTTACAAGCACCTATTCTTAAAGGAAATGTGAGTTTGGCTCCACCGTATACTTTGCAAGTCGTAATTTCTAGAACTATAAACTCAGTCTGGCCAGGTGTGAACCCAAATTGGCATCCACCAAGTCCTAGAACTCTCTGACTCAGTTTTTATTCTAGGTAAAAGAATCCACTCTAGTTTTGATTTTTAATAGTACTTATTTTATTTGTTTATTGCAGAAAGAAATCTGTCAACCATGACATCACGAGAATGTACATGTGTATCTGATAATGAAAGTTTGGATGAGTTCTTAGGCTTTTAAGTTTCTTGAACTGTATATAAGAATCATATTTTAATCAATTTTTTGTCTGCTAATTTTACTCTCTGTTACTGTTATAATCAAGAGTATTGGAGCCAAGAACACCATGTTAAAGAGAAAGCCCAGCTGAGAATAACTTGTGAAAAAGGGTCTAAAAAACTTCACTGAAAAGTTACCATTAAGAAGAAGAAAAGTATGTTTTTTCTTGCATGTAAAGTATATACGGGTTGCTTGATACCAAACCCCATTCACAGCCATTCATCAACTTAAACAAACTGTTCCTTGTTCTACTTGCTATTTGAATTGCCTCCAAGAAATATTGTTTACAGACCTTCTGAAATAGGCTTCAATTACGAACAGGTGGCATAAATGGAGCGCTTGATTAAGCAAACAAGGTAGTTCATTCTTGAACCACCTCGTCGAGAAGCTACAAGTTATTAGTGAACAAACGTGTTTATTTCAACACAGGATCGAATAAATGCTTTAGCTATTATTCAGAAACTTTCAATTTCTATAATATTTATATCTGATCACCGCTGACCACTTCTGTAGAATGAAATTTTCTGGTGCAAGAGAGGAAAGCAAAGAAGAAAGCAGCAGCATAAGAGATGGAAAAATAAAACCTCAAAAAACTCAATCCTTCAGAGGAGGTTAGAATCTTTTTGCTATAGTAAGAAAAAACCAATTTAGACAATAATCATCGACGTTGTTCTCCATGACTTGGGTCTGATAATCATATAATATGTCCTGTGTCTTATATGATTTTTAAAT
>NW_019238264.1:0-1934 GCF_002742605.1 Olea europaea var. sylvestris | reverse complement strand
TGTCAGAATGGGCTAAAATTTGACAGGTTGATCGGAAACAAAAATCGCGACGGGGTCAATTTCGTCATCTTTCGCGACTGTGTGGGAATGGGCTAAAATTTGACAGGTTGATCGGAAACAAAAATCGCGTCGAGGGCAATTTCGCCATTTTTCGCGACTGTATCGGAATGGGCTAAAATTTGATAGGTTAATCGGAAACAAAAATCGCGCCGGGTGCAATTTCGTCATTTTTCTGGACTGTGTCGGAATTGGCTAAAATTTGAAAGGTTGATCGGAAACACGAACCGCGCCGTGCGCAATTTCATCATTTTTCGCGACTGTGTCGGAATGGGCTAAAATTCGACAGGTTGATCGGAAACAAAAATCGCACCGGGGTCAATTTCGTCATTTTTCGCGACTGTGTCGGAATGGGCTAAAATTCGACAGGTTGATCGGAAACAAAAATCGCACCGGGGTCAATTTCGTCATTTTTCGCGACTGTGTCGGAATGGGCTAAAATTCGACAGGTTGATCGGAAACAAAAATCGCACCGGGGTCAATTTCGTCATTTTTCGCGACTGTGTCGGAATGGGCTAAAATTCGACAGGTTGATCGGAAACAAAAATCGCACCGGGGTCAATTTCGTCATTTTTCGCGACTGTGTCGGAATGGGCTCAAATTTGACAGGTTGATCGCGAACAAAAATCGTGCCGGGGGAATTTCGTCATTTTTCGCAACTATGTCAGAATTGGCTAAAA
Source organism: Olea europaea var. sylvestris (assembly GCF_002742605.1). Taxonomy (NCBI): domain Eukaryota; kingdom Viridiplantae; phylum Streptophyta; class Magnoliopsida; order Lamiales; family Oleaceae; genus Olea; species Olea europaea. The sequence continues at coordinate 1,197 of NW_019238264.1, read as the reverse complement.
TTTGAAAGGTTGATCGGAAACACGAACCGCGCCGTGCGCAATTTCATCATTTTTCGCGACTGTGTCGGAATGGGCTAAAATTTGACAGGTTGATCGGAAACAAAAATTTCGTCTGGTCAATTTCGTCATTTTTCCCGATTGTGTCGGAATGGGCAAAAATTTGACAGGTTGATCGGAAACAAAAATCGCGTTGGGGGCAATTTCGTCATTTTTCGCTACTGTGTCGGAATGGGCTAAAATTCGACAGGTTGATCGGAAACAAAAATCGCGCCGGGGTCAATTTCGTCATTTTTCTGGACTGTGTCGGAATGGGCTAAAATTTGACTGGTTGATCGGAAACTAAAACTGCGCCAGGGGCAATTTCGTCATTTTTCGCGACGATTTCGGAATGGGCTAAAATTTGACTGGTTGATCGAAAACAAAAATCGCGCCGAGGCAGTTTCGTCATTTTTCGCGATTGTGTCAGAATGGGCTAAAATTTGACAGGTTGATCGGAAACAAAAATCGCGCCGGGGTCATTTTCGTCATTTTTCGCGACTGTGTCGGAATGGGCTCAAATTTGACAGGTTGATCGGAAACAAAAATCGCGCCGGGGGCAATTTCGTCATTTTTCGCAACTATGTCGGAATTGGCTAAAATTTGAAAGGTTGATCAGAAACACGAACCGCGCCGTGGGCGATTTCATCATTTTTCGCGATTGTGTCGGAATGGGCTAAAATTGGCCAGGTTGATCGGAAACAAAAATCACTTCGGGGTCAATTTCGTCATTTTTCGCGAGTGTGTCGGAATCGGCTAAAATTTGACAGGTTGATCGGAAACAAAAATCGCGTAGGGGGTAATTTCGTCATTTTTCGCTACTGTGTCGGAATGGGCTAAAATTCGACAGGTTGATCGGAAACAAAAACCGCGCCGTGGGCAGTTTCGTCATTTTTCGCGACTCTGTCAGAATGGGCTAAAATTTGACAGGTTGATCGGAAACAAAAATCGCGCCGGGGTCATTTCCGTCATTTTTCGTGACTCTGTCGGAATGGGCTCAAATTTGACAGGTTGATCGAAAACAAAAATCGCGCCGGGAGCAATTTCGTCATTTTTCGCAACTATGTCGGAATTGGCAAAAATTTGAAAGGTTGATCGGAAACACGAACCGCGCCGTGGGCAATTTCATCATTTTTCGCGACTGTGTCGGAATGGGCTAAA
>NW_019238263.1:0-1934 GCF_002742605.1 Olea europaea var. sylvestris | reverse complement strand
TCCAAATATGCAAGTGCTCACTCTTTCGAAAAACGGCCGAAATCCCTCGTACGTCACGACGAAGTTGTGAGTTCAATCCAAAATGGTCGCTACATTTCCAAAAAGTACTCATGGTCCCAAAACGGACACCGCGTGCAAAAGTTACGCTCAATTCTTCGTCCACCGACAATCCAAGAGTTCCAAATATGCAAGTGCTCATTCTTTCGAAAAACAGCCAAAATCCCTCATACATCACGAGGAAGTTGTGAGTTCAATCCAAAACGATCGCTACATTTCCAAAAAGTACATATGGTCCCAAAATGGACATCGGGTGCAAAAGTTGCACTCAATTCTTCGTACGTCGACAATCCAAGCGTTCCAAATATGCAAGTGCTCACTCTTTCAAAAAATGGCCGAAATCCCTCATACGTCACGGCGAAGTTGGGAGTTCAATCCAAAACGGTCGCTACATTTCCAAAAAGTACTTATGATCCTAAAACGGACACCGTGTGCAAAAGTTACGCTAAATTCTTCGTCCGCCGACAATCCAAGAGTTCCAAATATGGAAGTGCTCACTCTTTCGAAAAATGGCCGAAATCCCTCATACGTTATGACGAAGTTGTGAGTTCAATCCAAAACGGTCGCTACATTTCCAAAAAGTACTTATGGTCCCAAAACGAACACCGGGTGCAAAAGTTGCGCTCAATTCTTCGTACGTCGACAATCCAAGCGTTCCAAATATGCAAGTGCTCATTCTTTCAAAAAATGGAAAAAATCCCTCGTATGTCATGATGAAGTTGTGAGTTCAACCCAAAACTGTCGCTACATTTCCAAAAGTACTTATGGTCCCAAAACGGAAACCGGGTGCAAAAGTTGCGCTCAATTCTTCGTACGTCGACAATCCAAGCGTTCCAAATATGCAAGTGCTGATTCTTTCGAAAAATGGCAAAATCCCTCGTGCGTCATGATGAAGTTGTGAGTTCAACCCAAAACTGTCGCTACATTTCCAAAAGTACTTATGGTCCCAAAACGGACACCGAGTGCAAAAGTTGCGCTCAATTCTTCGTACGTCGACAATCCAAGTGTTCCAAATATAAAAGTGCTCATTCTTTCGAAAAATGGCCGAAATCCCACATACGTCACGACGAAGTTATGAGTTCAATCCAAAACGGTCGCCACATTTCCAAAAAGTACTTATGGTCCCAAAAAGGATACCGGGTGCAAAAGTTTCGCTCAATTCTTCATACGTCGACAATCCAAGCGTTCCAAATATACAAGTGCTCATTCTTTCGAAAAATGGCCGAAATCCCTCATACGTCACGATGAAGTTGTGAGTTCAATCCAAAATGGTCACTACATTTCCAAAAAGTACTTATGGTCCTAAAAGGACACCGTGTGTAAAAGTTACGCTCAATTCTTCATACCCCGGCAATCCAAGCGTTCCAAATATGCAAGTGCTCACTCTTTCGAAAAATGGCCAAAATCCCTCATACGTCACGACGAAGTTGTGAGTTAAATCCAAAACGGTCGCTACATTTCCAAAAAGTAATTTGGTCCTAAAACGGACACCGTGTGCAAAAGTTACGCTCAATTCTTGTTACGTCGACTCTCCAAGCGTTCCAAATATGCAAGTGCTCATTCTTTCGAAAAATGGCTGAAATCCCTCATACGTCACGACAAAGTTGTGAGTTCAATCCAAAACGGTCGCTACATTTCCAAAAAGTAATTTGGTCCTAAAACGGACACCGTGTGCAAAAGTTACGCTCAATTCTTCTTCCGTCGACAATCCAAGAGTTCCAAATATGCAAGTGCTCACTCTTTCGAAAAATGGCCGAAATCCCTCATACGTCGCGACGAAGTTGGGAGTTCAACCCAAAACTGTCGCTATATTTCCAAAAAGTACTTATGGTCCCAAAACGGACACCGGGTGCAAAAGTTGCGCTCAATTCTTCGTA
>NW_019238262.1:1440-1934 GCF_002742605.1 Olea europaea var. sylvestris | reverse complement strand
TTTCATATGAACCAGTCAAATTTTGGACCATTCCGACACAGTCGCGAAAAATGACGGAATTGCCCCCGGCGCGATTTTTATTTTCGATGAACCTGCCAAATTTAATTCCATTCCGACACAGTCGCGAAAAATTACGAAATTGCCCCTGGCGCGATTTTTGTTTCCGATCAACCTGTCAAATTTTAGCCAATTCCGACACAGTCACGAAAAATGACGAAATTGCCCTCGGCGCGATTTTTGTTCGTGATCAACCAGTCAAATTTGAGCCCATTCCGACACCATTGCAAAAATGACGAATTGCCCCCGGTGCGATTCTTGTTTCCAATAAACCTGTCAAATTTTAGCCAATTTCGACACTGTCGCGAGAAATGACGAAATTGCCCTCAGCGCGATTTTTGTTCCCAATCAACCTGTCAAATTTGAGCCCATTCCGACACAGGCATGAAAAATGACGAAATTGCCCCCGACGCGGTTTTTGTTCCCGATCAACCAGT
>NW_019238262.1:0-1051 GCF_002742605.1 Olea europaea var. sylvestris | reverse complement strand
AAATTGCCCCCGGCGCGATTTTTGTTTCCGATCAACCAGTCAAATTTTAGCTAATTCTGACACAGTCACGAAAAATGACGTAATTGCACCCGGCACTATTTTTGTTTTCGCTCAACCTGTCAAATTTGAGTCCAATCCGACACAGCCGCGAAAAATGACGAAATTTGCCCGGCGCGATTTTTGTTCTCGATCAACCTGTCAAATTTGAGCCCATTCCGACACAGTCGCGACAAAAGACGAAATTGCCCCCGGCGAGATTTTTATTTCCGATCAACTTGCCAAATTTCAGCACATTCCGACATAGTCGCGAAAAATGACTAAATTGCCCCTGGCGCGGTTTTTGTTTCCGATTAACCAGTCAAATTTTCGACCATTCCGACACCATCGCAAAAAATGACGAAGTTGCACCCGGAGCAGTTATTGTTTTCGATCAACCTTTCAAATTTTAGCCCATTCCGACACCGTCGCGAAACATGACGAAATTGCCCCCCGCGCGATTTTAATTTCCGATCAACCTGCCAAATTTTAGCCCATTCCGACACAGCCGCAAAAAATGACGAAATTGTCCCCGGTGTGGTTTTTTTTTCCGATCAACCTATCAAATTTGAGTCCATTCCGACACAGTCGCGAAAAATGACGAAATTGCCCCAGGCGCGATTTTTGTTTCCGATCAACCAGTCAAATTTTAACCCATTCCGACACAGTCGCGAAAAATGACAAAATTGCCCCCGGCGCGATTTTTATTTCCGATCAACCGCCAAATTTCAGCCCATTCCAACACAGTTGCGAAAAATGACGAAATTGTCCCCGGCGAGGTTTTTTTTCCCGATCAACCTGTCAAATTTGAGCCCATTCCGACACCATTGAAAAAATGACGAAAGTGCCCCCGGCGCGATTCTTGTTTACGATAAACCTGCCAAATTTTAGCCAATTTCGACACAGTCTCGAAAAATGACGAAATTGCCCCAGGCGCGGTTTTTATTTCTGATCAACCTGCCAAATTTCAGCCCATTCCGACACAGGGGCGAAAAATGAAGAAATTGCACCCGGC
>NW_019238261.1:124255-129546 GCF_002742605.1 Olea europaea var. sylvestris | reverse complement strand
CAGAGGCCGAGTATATGGCCATGGCAGAGGGAGTGAAGGAAGCATTGTGGTTATGGGGTCTTCTAGATGATTTGGGGATTAAGCAGGATTGTGTGGACTTGTGATGTGATAGCCAGAGTGCGATTCATTTGGCTAAGAATCAGGTTCATCATGCTCGAACCAAGCATATTGACGTCAGGTATCATTTTGTGCGTGATGTTATAGAGGAAGGTGATATTTCACTCTCGAAGGCACACACAAATGAGAACCCAGCTGACATGTTAACCAAAGTGGTAACGGGTAGCAAGTTTCAACATTGCTTGGACTTGCTTCAAATTAGTCCATGTTGATATGCCCGAGTGGGCATGGCCCTTCGGGGCGGGGTTGAAATGAGGTGGAGAGTTTATGAAGGTGGAGGTGAATTACGGAGGCTTGATCTCGAGTTTTGGGTACGTAGGCAACCATGGTTTGAATGGTGCAGCCGAGTTTGGCGCTTACTGCTTCTTCTTGTGTTCGTCCAAAATTTGAGGTCTATCAAATGATGTACGAGGTGGAGAATTGAAAGGGAAGAGGTGCAGGGAGTCAGGCGCCATGGCGCCATGATTGGGCACCATGGCGCCCAAAAGCGTGATTTTGGATCAGGGAGGCTGGCGCTATGGCGCCCATGGTTCTGCTTGTTCTTGGCGCCATGGCGCCCGACTCCACTATTTATATAGCTGGTTTTTCCCCTTCATTAATGAACCCGATTTTTGGAGAGAAAAATAGAGAGGGCTTGGATAGAGTTTTACAAGTAAGAGTTTGTTCTTCTTGGGTATAAATTCAAAGCCATTTTTCTTTCTTGGGGATTAACTTGAGGCTTGTTCAAGTAATCCTAACACATTGATTATCATATATTCCATTGGATTCATTTCTTCCTTATTTTCTTGTTCTTCAAGCATATTGGAAATTTTCACTTTGTCAACTTGTTTGATCTATTGGGCTATCTTTAGGAGGTGTATTCCCAACAATTTCTATTCTATTTCTTTCAATCCTCCCAAGCCCTTCATTCATATGGGAAACCTTGAGGTTACAGATATATTAGATTCTCATGTGCGCATCAAGAATGTGGTGGCTTTCAGTAGCTATGACCAACTAGGCAGCTATATAGGGGGAAAACCTTTGTATGTCTGGTTACTGCCACATCTTAGCTTTTCTGAAATAAATAGTTCACAGTCATGGGATGCAATGATTTTGCATTCATAGAAGGATCAGAAGGGCGTTACTTCACCAGTGGATGTGTTTCCATCTGTTCGACAAAGGAAAGTATCATTGATGGTTATTGTTCGGGTATTGGTTGCTGCTAAACCTCCATTCCTAGGGGCCTACAGCATTTTTATACTTCCATAATGAGCTATAATAATCATACTATGATCTGGTCCTTCAATCCTTGTGGTTTTGCCTTTCTTGGAGAGTAGGATCGCTTCACATTTCATACATCAGATCTTTCTGATTCGATGTTCATTAACAGAACCATAGAAAATGTCCCAATAGTCTTGGATTGGGTGATTGGGACTCAAAATTGCACTAAAGCTCAGAAATCCAATGATTTTGGATGTCGCATTGATGCGGATAATGGTCTTACAGGATACCGCTGCAGTTGCTTCACTGGATATGAGGGCAATCCGTACCTTGATCCAGGCTGCAAAGGTTAGAGTCTTGCTTTTATGCCATAATCTATCTATTGTACAAGGAAGAAATTTATCAGCTCAATTTTTATACTAAATGATTACCCTTGTTTGTCTGCCAGACATAAACGAATGCAAGAATAATCCATGCGATCCACAAGGAATTTGCACTAATACTCCAGGTAGTTACAACTGCTCTTGCCCGAGGGGATACCTTGGGGATGGAAGAAAAGACGGCCGCGGCTGCAATTATGAGATTTCACAATTTCCAGTGATCAAGTTCTCTTTAGGTACCTTTAATTGATAAACTCTCTCTCTCTCTCTCTCTCTATATGGTAAGAATAATAAATTTCTCACAGTATAATACAATAAATAGAACAACAGTGTACTGCATATCACCAAAGTGGAAGAACAAGTTTAAAACTGGAACCAAACTCAGTAGTCAAGTGAGTTTCTAAATTAGTGTAACAGAATGAGTCGTTGGTGATAAATTTCTCATAGTGTAATCCAATAAGTAGCAGACCTATCGCTAAAGTAAAAGAAAAAGGTTAAAACTTGAACCAAACTTACCAGTCAAGGGAGTTTCTAAATTAGGGTACCAAAATGAGTCTTTCAATGGCACACTTGTCCTTATTTCAAAGAGACAGGGCAATTCTCACAGGGCATTTACAGGGCCCTCACTGTGCAAGGGCCCCACATGTATTTAACAAAAAAAATTATGCGGGCCCCACGTATGTGTGTGTCTGGCAGCACCCTAGTTCTGTAAGTCTAGCATGGCTCTATTTCAAAATAGTAACACTCGGAAGTGATTCTCTAGTTTTGTTTCTAATGTACGAAGTATAGGATATCAATTGCTCTATGCCAAACAAAAACTTCACTTTAGCAATGAAAGAGCTCCTAACATTTTTATGAACTAAGAACATTTTTTTTCTTTCTGATGGGATGGAATGATATGTTTACTGTTAAGGTATTATATCCCACATCAAATGATGATGGAAATAAATACCGGTTTATAAAGGATTGAGCTTCTACACTTAATAAGGTTGACCTTATTAAGATGGACCTCAAACTTTAAAATGGTATCAGAGCCAACCCATGAATTTCAAGATTGGTGTGATCAAGTGAGCCACCATCTTGAGGGGGCCTGTTAAGGTATTATATCCCACATCAAATGATAATGGAAATAAATACCAATTTATAAAGGATTGAGCTTCTCCACTTAATAAGGTTGACCTTATTAAGATGGACCTTAAACTTTAAAATTTACATCCTATGCATATGATATACTAGTTTTTTACCCTTTTTATGCTTAATTAATACCATAAATGAATTCAATTAAACACTTACTTTAAAGTTATTGAGATTACCCATGCTTGTTGTGAGAGAAAGAAAGCTAATCCATCTGAATTTTGTTTTACAATTTATAGTATGGCATGCGTCTTATTCCTATGTATGACATTCTAAAGTATTAGTCATCAGAGCATTAATTGTGTTAAGCAAACAAAATAAATATGGAATCATATGAGCATCTGACTAAAAATAGTCGAACTACAGCTTGATCGATTGCTAATTAGTTCAATTTGCATGTCAAATCCAAAATATTCAGGTCTTGGTTTTGGCTTCCTGACCTTGATAATTGATATTACTTGGTTATTCTTTGGCATTCAAAAAAGGAAACTTATTAAACTGAGAGAGAAAATTTTCCCGCAAAATGGCGATTTGCTATTGAAGCAGCAATTTTTATCAAATGAGGGTAGTATGGAATCTGCTAAAATCTTTTCTGCAGAAGAGCTAGAAAAAGCAACCAAAAACTACGCTGAAGATCGTATCCTTGGCCGTGGTGGTTATGGCACAGTTTATAAAGGAATTCTGAGTGATAAACGTATTGTTGCAATTAAAAAGTCGAGAATAATGGATCAGGGCCAAATTTAACAGTTTATCAATGAAGTAATTATCTTGACACAAGTCAATCACCGGAACGTGGTGAAGCTACTGGGATGTTGTTTGGAGACAGAAGTTCCTTTGTTGGTTTATGAATATGTCTCTAATGGTACACTCTTTTACCATATCCACAATAGTGAGGGAATGCCTTGATTTTCTTGGGAAAATCGTTTGAGAATTGCTACAAAGTCTGCTGGTGCATTAGCTTATCTTCATTCTGCAGTAGCAATGCCAGTTTTTCATAGAGATGTCAAATCTCCCAATATACTATTAGATGATTACTATACCGCAAAAATATCAGATTTCGGAGTTTCAAGATTGGTTCTTGTTGATCAAAATCAAGTAACTACTCTAGTCCAAGGATAACCTTGTGATTATATCTGATTCGGAGAATGATGAATCCTAGACTTGGTTCTTTCAGAAGTTGCGGTTAATAACAGGTGAAATGAATAACCTTGTGATTATATCTGACCGTTCAACGTGCATAAAAAATGGAGTTAGAAATGTGTTTCGATTCGCTCATCATGGTAATTGTACATATCACTTGCAAAAGAACTTGAAGATAAATTTTTCAAGGTGTGATGTTGCAACTTTGTTTAGGGCAGCGTCGGAAGCTTATACTGTAACCAAATTTGAGTCTTACATGACAGCTCTATGCAGTAAAAAGGAGGGCATCAAAGAGTACCTATTAGAAGAAGATTTTCATTAGTGGTCTGAGCGTATTTTACCGGGATACGTTACAATATCATGACTACAAATAATGCAAAATCTATAAATGGTTTGTTGAAGAGTGCTAGAGAACTTCCCATAGTTGGTTTAATAGAATATATTCGTGGGATACTACAAAGGTGGTTCTATGAAAGACATGTTGAAACAGAAAAATGTGTGACCCAACTCGCGCCAGCATTAGAGAAAAAGATGTGCATATCATATAATGAGTCAAATGGGTTGAAGGTAAATCAGGTTTCTTCGGACATTTATCAAGTTGGTGACAATTTAGAACACCACTTTGTGGATTTTTACGAAATGACATATACGTGTAGAAGATTTTGTTACGCCTCATTTTTATGAGCCTCGGTACCGAGGTATCTAAGTGTCATCTCGCCACTCCGAAGCCGGTGAAATCAAATAGACCACCCCGACCTCCCGAAGCTTCTTACTCCCGAAGCTTCTTACCACTCCTACCTCCCGAAGCTTCTCACCACTTCGACCTCCCGAAGCTTCTCCAAAGTGGTACACCGATTCCTGTCACTGATCTGCCGAAGTGTCCCGTCTCCGAGGTCGGGTTCAAGTGGCTTGAACCCCCGTTAGAAGAATCGCTGCCAATTTGAGATTTGCTCTGCATATAAGGTTTAAATTGATGTGACGTCCCCCATAAAGCTATTTGATGTGACTTATCAGCTTTATGTCAATTCAACTCGGGGGAAACAAACTGTCCGCCCACTCTACAAGCGCGGCTGATTGACGCCTGTGAGCAGACGCTTCATACCGTCAGATGTATACACGTGTTCCACATCCCACGGTTCATACCACCTATAAATACCCAAAGATTGGCCAGAGGCGAAGGTAATGAAGCTCTCAATAGATAGCACTCCATAACAAGTTTATATATTCTCCTCCCCCTTTATTGACTGATTGAGTTGTGTAGTCCCTGGACACTGCTCCGACCACCCAAATCTGACTTGACCGTCGGAGTGTATACGGCCG
>NW_019238261.1:123314-123883 GCF_002742605.1 Olea europaea var. sylvestris | reverse complement strand
ATCCGTACTCACCGAAGGAATGGCCCAGATAGCTGCAGGCATGAGAGACATAGCAGCTCAGAATATGGCGATGCGGGAACTTCTCATGCAAGCTCAGGGACCCCAGATGCCCCAAGGATCGTATCCGGTACGGGAAATCCCTTTGTCTCATTCTCGAGGCCACATGAGCCGGCACATCGAACGTCCTCTCGAAAGAGAGGATAATACCGAAGTAACATCTTATATGCAGGAGAGCCACCCATCAGAACCACTCTTGGGGGACAACTTTCCACAACATGACCAGAGGTCAGTAAGCGTCTTCGACCGGATAGGGAACGATCCTAGCAATAGGATCCGCCCTTCAAGAGGGTCGGTCCGGTCAGACAACGAAGAAGAGTATGCCCCTCCTCCTAGAAATAGGAAGGAGAGAAGAAACTTAGTCGATTGGGGGAGCCGCGGGAAAGCACCTCCCCCACCCCAAGACGTCCAAGATGACCAAGGATCAGAGGGGCCCTGCCGATCTTATGAGATTGACGACGATGACGATAACCTCCCTTTCTCAAGGAAAATCCGAAGCTTCCCAATGCCAA
>NW_019238261.1:117171-118602 GCF_002742605.1 Olea europaea var. sylvestris | reverse complement strand
ACTATACTCACTAAGTGTTGAAAACTTCGTCGGGACTGTAAGAGGCGCCAGGGGGTCCCCCTCCATTGTGTCCCATCGCCCCGCTGCCCAGCACCAAGAGCTCTTCCATTCCTTGATGGAGCTCGGCAGATCGATCACAAATGGAGTGTGGGAACCCCATGAAGTCAGGTAGTAACAACCCCGGGTCTTATCCCCCCCAGCAGTAACCTTGGGTATGTAGAGAGTCTGGAAAACGGAAAGGGGCATCTCCACTCCTAACGACGCCTCTTTCCACAACATCCAGGAGCCCACCATTTGGCTCCAGGAGTTCGGATTGAGCTGCGTCGGGGCTAGCCCGTAAGACCTAAGCACCAACCTAAAGAACGGGTGAATAGGCAGCCTAAGTCCGGCCCTAAGGATCGCCTCACTAATTGCCACGTAGCCCGGCCTTGGGTAACAAGCTCTCTCTTCCGGCCCTGGGAGAATCAGGTCCACACTGTCCGGGATCCTATATTCTGTCCTAAGTCTACCAAGGTCGGCCTCCCTCAACTTTGATGGGTAGTCCGATGCCCCCCAGTGCACAGAAGTATCCGGAGGGCTATCTGGTCGCTTCCACATGCGTACTGGCAGCTTCTTGTTGAAGTTATCTGCAAAGAAACGAATGAGAAATTAATACAAGTATAGGGAGTTCGGTTTAAAAAATTGTGGGCTTCGGTCCTATTACCTTGGGACGCCATTAAGTCGTGAGTGATGAAATGTATGTTTTTTCGAATCAGCCTGTGATATGACCTCTTCTTCTGAGGCAGCTGATAAATTTCCGAGGCCATTCGTTAAGAAATTTTTAGAGTCTAAATGGGTACTGAAACTTACGGGTTTGGAAGTGTTTCCTAGCCGGAAATTGTGCGAGATCGCCGGAAATATCGCTCTCTCTCTCTTGCCGGAGTTGCTTGTAGAACGCCTAAAATCGCTGAAAATTTGGGAGAAAATTTTGTTTCTTTCGTATGGCAAAGGTACAAACTCTGATAAGCCCCCAAAGTTCACCTTTTATAGGAAAGACAAATCCAATCTCCACCGTTCAATTCAAATACGATCAATCTAAACCGTTCGTTGTATTCTCGATCCCAGCCGTTGAAATGAAACGCCAGATTTGATCTACGCCCAAGATGTCGCTGTGGCTTTCACGCTAAATTGAAACGCGTCGCCTCGATTACCAACAGCCGTCAATAATAATTACTGGCCGTAGCATCCTTCTAGGGGAATGGGCGTGGTACCCAACTGTCACCTTGGAAACACGCAACAGTTGTCAAATCATTGGACTTCCGGGTCGCCTCAGATGATCTCCTCCCCCGACTTTACAAAGCTTAGCCGCAACCGATGCGAACGCCCCAGTGGCCAATCGCCTCGGACGCTGCGTTCCCTCCTATGCTTTACGAAGTTCGAGCCATCTCCCCA
>NW_019238261.1:112265-117142 GCF_002742605.1 Olea europaea var. sylvestris | reverse complement strand
TTTTTCCGCCAACGCTTCGGCGAGAAACGAGTCCCCCAACTTAACAAAGCCTGGGACGCACCCGATACGAACCCCCGTTTGCTATCGCCTCGGTCGCTGCGTCCCCTCCCATGCTTTGCAAAGCTTGAGCCGTCTCCCTCTCCCTTCCAACGCTTCGGTGAAGACGGGTCCCTATAATTTTTATGACGCTTTAGCGTACCCGACGCAAGCGTACCATTGGCTCATCGCCTCGGCTCTGCGTTCTTCCCATGCTCTACAAAGTTGCAGCTACCCCCATGCCGCAATCCGATCAGGAAAACAAATCCACGTATAATATAAATATTCATTCTCAGATTTGGGGGACCACTGTTACGCCTCATTTTACGAGCCTCGGAACCACTCCGACCTCCCGAAGCCTCTCCGAAGTGATACACCAATTCCTGTCACTGATCTGCCGAAGTGTCCCGTCTCCGAGGTCGGGTTCAAGTGGACCCCCATTAGAAGATTCGCTGCCAATTTCAGATTTGCTCTGCATATAAGGTTTAAATTGATTTGACGTCCCCCATAAAGCTATTTGATGTGACTTATCAACTTTATGTCAATTCAACTCGGGGAAAACAAACTGTCCGCCCACTCTCTGATTGACGCCTATGAGCAGACGCTTCATACCATCAGATGTATACACGTGTTCCACATCCCACGGTTCATACCACGTATAAATACCCAAAGATTGGCCAGAGGCAAAGGTAATGAAACTCTCAATAGATAGCACTCCATAACAAGTTTATATATCCTCCTTCCCCTTTATTGACTGATTGATTTGTGTAGTCCCTGGACACTATTCCGACCACCCAAACCTGACTTGACCGTCGGAGTGTATGCGGCCGCCACCCTCGTCGGTTCCGGCCGTGTGCGCCTGACAGTTTGTTCATTTCGTAGGGAGGAATACGTGGAGTAGCTACAAGTTGGCCACGTGGAAGAGCCATTTTTAGAGGTCAACAGATTTGATTTGAACAAGTTTTCATGTGCGCATGCAATTGCTGCAATAAGGTTTAAAGGAGACGAAGACTAAAAATTATGTACCCCCTTTTACACTAGTATTTGTTGGAAGCGAGCTTATTCTACATTCGTATATCCTTTGCCGAACGAGGTTAAATGGCAAATTTCTAAGAATGTAATAGGCAGAGAAGCATTTTCACTATTGGTACGAATATAGGGCATACGACCATCAAAAAGAGGAAAAGGTCGGCTGGAGAAACGCGTGTGGCTCGTAATTTCAGTAGGTGCAAGAAAACTGGTCATGTTCTATCCACTTGCACGGGCCAAGCAGCTAGTAGTGAATCTTAAGGTTGTAACACTATAGTGTTTTGTAACTTTACGACTTCATACTTATTATTTCAACTAAATGAAATGACTTATTACGTTTTGTAGTCATTGCGTTATTGAAATATTTTTGTACCGTTGGAATCAAATTAAAGTATTTTAGGTATTCATGTTCCTTTTTTCTCACAGGGAAGACAAACTCCATTCATGTCGTTACAGTAGACATGAATGTCATTCCAGTTCAAAAATTGTACAGATTAACATAACGAGTTATAACTCGTTCCTGAGATACAAAACAACACGTATATCATTTCAATGTTAAATACACACTGCTTCTCTGAATTGTGTAACGACGTAGAACTCATTATGACCACACATAACGACTTTGAAGTCGTTTAAGTTAAAATTGATACTAAAATGAGTTATAACTCATTCCTAAGATACAAAACGACATGCATATAATTTCAATGTTAAATACACACTGCTTTTCTGAATTGCATAACGACGTAGAACTCGTTATGACCACACATAACGACTTCGAAGTCATTTCAGTTAAAATGATACTAAAACGATTTCTCGTTTCTGAGATACAAAACGACATGCATATCGTTTCAATGTTAAATACACACTGCTTCTCTAATTTTGCGTAACGATTTAGAACTTGTTATGACCATACATAACGAATTCTAAGTCGTTTTAGTTAAAATTAATACTAAAACAATTTCAAACTCGTTCCTGAGACACAAAACGACATGTATATTGTTTCAATGTTAAATACACACTGTTTCTCTGATTTGCGTAAAGACATATAACTCGTTATGACCACACATAACGACTTCGAAGTCGTTTCATTTAAAATTGATATTAGAACGATATCGAACCTGTTCGGGCGACACAAAATGACGTTGACCTCTTTTCAATGTTAAATACACACTGCTTTAGTGCTTAACAAAATTTGGGCGCATATCGTTTCTTCTCCTTCAGAACGACATTGATATCCTTCTAGTGTAATCGTTCCTAAAACAACATCCATCTCGTTTCATTACAAACCTCGAGTTCGGAATTGTTTCAGCTGAAATAATAACTACAACGACATCAATATCATTTTTCACACTTGAAACGACATTAGTATCGTTATACTTAAAAATGATGTTTGGGCTATCTACGGACAACGATATACATCCCACCATACGTATGATGATAAAAATAGGTCATCTAGTCAGTTCAATCTCACTCGAACGACGCTATGGTAACGTTTATGATTTTACAGTTGTCTTTCACACTCGAGTTGTTTTGATAAAAACAGGGCATCTCTGTTGGCTCTTTCGAGTCATTCGAGATATACCAACCCACTTGATATGATTTTTCGATCCTCATACACATTTTGGAGGTATGTTGAGCGGTCAAGGATGGTCGAAACGTAATTTTTAAGTACCAAATAGTGAAATAACGTAACATTTTTCATCTCATTTCATTATAAATCTGACTAGAAATCTTTTCAGCTGAAATAATTATTACAACGATATCGGTATTGTTTCTTCACACTTGAAATTATATTAGTATCGTTATGCTTAAAAATGACGTTTGGGCCATCCACGACCACCGGCATACATCCCACCATACGTATGACAATAAAAATACGTCGTCGAGCCGATTCAGTCTCATTCTAACGACGCTATGGTAATGTTTGTGGTTTCACAGTTGTCTTTCACATTCGGGTTGTTTCGATAGAAATAGGGCATCTCCGTTGGCTCTTTCGGGCCATTCGAGAGATACTAGCCCACTTGATACGCTCTTTCGATCGTCATACACATTTCGAAGGTATGTCGAGCGATCGAGGACGGTCGAAACGTTGTTTTTACATATAACGATATACATATTGTTATATTCTTGAAGAAATGACTTTGAGGTCATTGTAGAAGTTATATAAACCAAAACGAGTTAGAAGTCATAAAATTTTAAAAGAAACGACATGTATATCATTATGTACCAAATAGTGAAATAACATAACGTTATCCATCTCGTTTCATAATAAATCTAACGAGTTCAAAATCGTTTTAGCTAAAATAATAACTACAACGACTTCGGTATTGTTTCTTCACACTTGAAACGACATTAGTATCTTTATACTTAAAAATGATGTTTGGACCATCCACAACCACCGGCATACGTCCCACCATACGTATGACGATAAAACAGGTTATCGAGCTGGTTCAATCTCATTCGAACGACGCTATTGTAACGTTTGTGATTTCGTAGTTGTCTTTCACACTCGGGTGGTTTCGATAGAAATAGAGCATCTCCGTTGGTTCTTTCGAGCCATTCAAGAGTTACCAGCGTACTTGATACGCTCTTTCGATCGTCATATACATTTCGGAGGTATGTCGAGCGATCGAGAATGGTCAAAACATTGATTTTAGGTATAACGATATACATATTGTTATGTTCTTGAATAAATGACTTTGAAGTCGTTGTAGATGTTATATAAACCAAAACGAGTTAGAAGTCGTAAAGTTTTAAAAGAAACGACATGTATATCGTTATGTACCAAATAGTGAAATAACGTAACGTTATCCATCTCATTTCATTACAAATCTGACGAGTTTGAAATCGTTTCAACTGAAATAATAACTACAATGACATTGATATCGTTTCTTCACACTTGAAACGATATTAGTATCGTTATACTTAAAAATGACGTTTCAGCCATCCACGATCATTGGCATTAGTCCCACCATACGTATGACGATACAACTGGTCATTGAGTCAGTTCAATCTCACTTGAACGATGCTATGGTAACATTTTTGATTCCACAGTTGTCTTTCACACTTTGGTTGTTTCGATAGAAATAGGGCATCTCTGTTGGCTCTTTCGGGCCATTCGAGAGCTACCAGCCCACTTGATACGCTCTTTCGATTGTCATACACATTTCGGAGGTATGTCGAGCGATCGTGGACGGTCGAAATGTTATTTTTGGGCATAACGACATGAATGTCGTATACACATTTCGGAGGTATGTCAAGCGATCGTGGATGATCGAAATGTCGTTTTTGGGTATAACGACATGAATGTCGTTTAAATTGAGAAGCAATGATACCGAAGTCATTGTAGTTCTTATTCCAGTTAAAACGATTTCGAACTCATCATATTTGTAATGAAACGAGATGGATGACGTTACGTTATTTCACTATTTGGTACATAATGTGATATATGTCATTTCTTCTAAAATTTTACGACTTCTAACAAGTTTCGGTTTATATAACATCTACAACGACTTCAAAGTTGTTTATATATATATATATACATATATATACATACCTAAAAATGACGTTTCGACCGTCCTCAATTGCTCTACATACCTCCGAAATGTGTATGACGATCGAAAGAACATATCAAGTGGGCTGGTAGCTCTCAAATGGCCCGAAAGAGCCAACGAAGATGCCATGTTTCTATCGAAACAACCCGAGAGTGAAAGATAACTATGAAATCACAAATGTTACCATAGCATCGTTCGAGTGAGATTGAACAAGCTCGATGACCTTTTTTATCGTCATACGTATGGTGGGACGTATGC
>NW_019238261.1:59043-111778 GCF_002742605.1 Olea europaea var. sylvestris | reverse complement strand
GTAGCTTACCGTATATGCAGCTTACCGTATTTACAGATTACTGTATTTGCAGACAGCTTACAGTATTTGCAGCTTACAGTATATTCAGTGTGTATTTAACATTGCAACGATATGCATGTCGTTTTTTTTTTATTTCAGGAACAAATTTTAAATCATTTTAGTATCAATCTTAACTAAAACGACTTCAAAGTCGTTATGTGTGGTCATCACGAGTTGTAAGTCGTTATGCAAATAATGGAAGATAATGGAAAATATATAATATTGTACATGTAAAACTCAACAACTGACATGGACAATATCTAAACTTTAAAGTTATGGAAGACAATGGAAAACATGTACATTGAAATTGTATTCAAACTCCAAAATAGATGCTACTTCAAAACCAAAACAATCAAGTCACTACATAATGTTATAAAAATATAAAAAAATACGAGCAAAGCACAACCTACGGCTCGAAATCTCAAGCCAACAACTCTGCAGTTAGTTTCTTTCTCCATACTGGTACATAATCTAGTTGAATTGTATTTATGCTAATATTCGCTTGCAGAAATTCTTTATATTTGATAGCGAATATTTCGCAATCGGATCTACAAAAAAGTTGTAAAATTTTTGTATTTATTTTGAACACTCAAGATAATATGGTACTACTATTTATGAAATTAGTCATTCTTACCCGTTCACTTGTTGGGGAACATCTTTCACATTCACATATTTGAAGTTCTCCGTACTATATTTGCATTCACTGGTGACATGAGATTTTATTATCAATGGAATAACCATCGATAGAGGCAAAAAGTTAGCTTCTAACGTTGTCGACGAATGTGACCATTCAGACTATCAAACATAAAAATGGCCCGTTCCTCCATGTCGACTTGAACTGCAA
This sequence comes from Olea europaea var. sylvestris, assembly GCF_002742605.1. Taxonomy (NCBI): domain Eukaryota; kingdom Viridiplantae; phylum Streptophyta; class Magnoliopsida; order Lamiales; family Oleaceae; genus Olea; species Olea europaea. The sequence continues at coordinate 110,895 of NW_019238261.1, read as the reverse complement.
ACCAATGGTCGTGGGTCAAACAAGGAAGATACAAATATCTATAGTCATCCAAGGTTTACTGAGCTCCGGAGTAGCCCTTCTCACATAATTAATTAGACTCTTACTACATTTAATCTTTTTACTGGACTGTAATTGGCCATATGCACTGACAACAAATTGATAGAAATAAATATCCAATATGCAACAGTTTTGCCAGAACAGATTGGGAAATTTGGAAGCCCTTTCTCGTATCTGATATAGGGTCTCGTTCATAATTTACAAAAATAAACTAATAAATTCAAACTGAATTATTTTGTGACATTATCGTAAAATCATTAAAGTTGAATTACTTACACTGTCATTAATCCAACCATCCCTCTTTCAAAATATCCATCAAACTTTTTGCTTGAACATCATAGAAGCACAAAAGTATAAATTGGTAGTGCATACAACAAACACGAAGTTATATTTAGGTAATACTGTCATTACTATCACATGTACTTACAACTATATGTAATAATTTACCATAAAGATGTAGTTTCCATCCATTTGCAAAAAGCCTCAACCTTAACGGGATCTACTTCTCGATAAGGATCACATACATTGATGTCCGACAACTTTCTCCTCTTCCTTGGGTCAGTGTACGGAGAACACAGTAAGCGTGTTTTTCTCTTCCGATGATACCCTCATTTTTTCAATGGATTGCATCCTACCTCATCGATTTCTACAATGTTGCCTATATGTTGCAAATAACAACAATTAGAAGTGAAAATTTTGTTTCATATGGATATAAAAGATGTAAAACTGAACTTTGAATTCATTTTTACATACCTAGCGTGGATTCATCTGTATCCACATCATGCTTTTCAAGCGTCAGGAAATTAGCGATCCCTTTCTCCACATCGGGATGCTCCTCCTCTAATATATTTCTTTTCCAACACTCTCATGGACCATTTTTTCATTTTCTTGCTCATCTATACATTCCCAGATCCAGCTTCCTTTTTTAAATCCCTCCCTCCTATATTTTTGCCTCTACCTTCCTCCTCTAACTTTGGGTCCTCCTCACGTGCTTCTACATTTATTTCAGCAGCAGACACATCCCTCACATCATCAAATCCAGGCTCAGTTTCCAACTCATTCTCTCCTACATTTTTTCCTCTAACTTTGGATCCTCTTCGGGCAGATTTACATTTCTTTCAGCAGGAGCTACATTTGTCACATCATCAAACCCAGCCTCCTTTTCCAACCCATCTTCGGTTCATTTTCTGGTACATAGGCTGTTCTACTAGTGGCACCATCGAATGCATTAGTCGCTGGATGGAACCGACCCACCACATTCAATTCAACTAACCTGTCAACCTTTTTTCTCCACCCGATCAATTCGAGTCAATATGACTACTTGTAGCCTTCCCTCAAGTTCTTCCATTTCCGTTTCCATAAATTCGCTATGTTCATCTCAAAATCAGGCTGTGGTGGTTGAGCTGCTCTAGGATACTCTTCGTGGTTTGCATGATTTGGCTCGACATCATGCTTAGCCTCGTCTCATTCGAAATGGTGTGAAGCACTCTCATCTTCTTCCACAATCGGTGTTAACTCTTTCCAATAGGCCTCTTCCAGTTCGGCTTCAGTAAGAATCAATGTGGAATTAACGTCCAACTGTAAATATTAAATCTGCAAATCATTAGTCATCCACTAATCTAATTCCATAATTTATCCCCATTAAACTTTAAAGAACATAAATTTACCTCTTTCGATTTCAACACAATATCAATGGCAGTAGACACTAACCTCTTCGGCATTTCCCAAGCAACCATTCGTGGAATTACATCTAGATATTTTGTAGTAAAATTCATTCCCAAAGTTGGAATCACTTCGAATGCCTAAATCTATTATAAAACATACATTACTATCTCATGACACGAATTTATATATGCAAATTATTACAAGTCAAGTATATTGTTTGTTCATACTATTATAGCAAGGGGAAAACCGTGCAAAGAATACTGACAACGTGACTCTCCTCCTACATTGGAACTTTTCAATTTACCTCCTATCTCAAGTCTAAATACATTCATCGTATATTGAAATGAAATCTTCCCTCACGGATACTTCTTAAACCTGTCCAAATCATCCACCAAGTCCAGCCACCATAAATCGATGTAGGTATTTTCTTCCGTGGCCCATAAGACATACGTCAATATTATGATCAATCCCAACTTATACTTGTCGCTCTTTCTCTTCTTATAACATGAAAATGCATTGTAGACATCTCCCTTTATAATTCCTCCCCCCCTCCCTCCACTATTCTTAAAATATTATTTGACAATCCGACACTCCACCCCAAAAGTCTTATCTACATCATTCTCATCATCCACATTTAACCCAGTGACTAAAGCAGATTCTTCCAATCCAAACCTCGCTCGTTTATCTCCTATCTTGAACCACACTTCTTCATTTTTGTTGGTCTTCATTTTCCTCAATAACAACTGATGGATGACCTGTGAAGCCAACCTTATATCCCTAAGTCTAAGCAGAGATCCAAAGCAGCCTTCATTTTCCTCAATAACAACTGATGGATGACCTGTGAAGCCAACCTTATATCCCTAAGTCTAAGCAGAGATCCAAAGCAGCCTTCATTTTCCTCAATAACAACTGATGGATGACCTGTGAAGCCAACCTTATATCCCTAAGTCTAAGCAGAGATCCAAAGCAGCCTTCATTTTCCTCAATAACAACTGATGGATGACCTGTGAAGCCAACCTTATATCCCTAAGTCTAAGCAGAGATCCAAAGCAGCTCTCCCGAAGCTTGCTTTTGTGATTTGTATCCAGTTGTTTATAGACATATTGTACTACTTGGAGTCTACATCTTGTTGTAATCGTAGCGTCAATTTGAATATTCTCCACAGCATTGTAAATTATAAAACATGTACATATATCAAAAAAACTGATGACAATAAGATATGCATATGTATGCACCTCAAATGCTGAATGTCATCAAGAAATACTATGATTTTATTTCACTAAAATCATAGATTTTATTAGGGAATAAATAATATTAAATATCACTCAACTTATTTCTTACTCCAACTTGGAGAAAAAAGTTTCACTGTAGATCTACAAATATGATACAATTCAGAAACAAAATGGGAAAATTCCATATAAAAAGTATAAATCTTGTTGGGGTTTACATCACCTTCCCAATAAATTTAACAAATTTACATTGCAGCAGAATATAAATGTCAGCCAACTTCCCAGTGTTCAATTTGGAAGGCCAAAGAATTCATTTAGGTGACGACAAGGTGGATATTTTAGGCACAGAAGTGGCAGCCTCAAACTGAGATTAAATCATGTAATTATGAGCAATCATTTCATTATTGCATTAGCCAACACCTCCTATACATTATAAGAAGCTTATAAATCTTGTAGTCATGCTTGTAAGTCTTATGCTCGATCAATTATAAGAAGCTCATAAACATTAGTCAAACATATATAAAGAATATAACATTTTTATAAAAAGAACATTTGCAATAACATAAGATCAATCAAATACACACAAATAAATAAGGTATCCAGTACTCAAACAAAACATTATTTATTCTACTAAACACAATTTATACACTACTAAGAGCTCAAATTTCCACAAAATAACTTTACAATCAATCAAAAAGATAATACTATTTACTTATGGATCCCATGAAATAGCCTTCCATTTTTCCATTTTTGGCAACTGGCATTCTTTATGAGAAAATCCAAAAAAATAATACAATCAGGAGCACAAATTTTCACAAAATAACTTTAACAAGTAGTAAATGCAACTGACATTCCATTTTTTCATTTTTCGCAACTGGCGGTCTTTGTGAGAAAATCCAAAACAGTAAGTGCATAATATATAAGCAATGGATGAAATGGGTGCTAAAATTTCTCCATGTCCACACATCTAGATATAATTGGAATAATACTTAAAGTTCTGTGAAAATCCATTTCCTATCAATTTAACATTTCAAAATATGAAAAACTTACATGGATTTTTACCAAATGGGAGCTCGTCGTGGGTTTGGAAAAGAATAATACAAATTTCAAATATCAAAACCCTCAATGGTTGTCGTCCTCACAAGAAGAAGGAGATTTTATGGTTTTCGAGATCAAGGAGAAGATGCGTTTTGGAAATTTGAAGAAAAAGACAGTTTTTGGGAAGAAGAATGTTTTCAATTTTCAATTTGGAGAAGAATATGGTCTTTGAAAAAATTAAAAGTCCCAATTTCTTCTTCAATTTGGTTTTAGGAGGTAACGTAACAATAGTCTTTTCATACTTATATATAATTAAATTGCATTTTATTTTAAAAAATTTGGTCAAAGGCCTCTTGGACAAAAAGACATTGGGTGGCGGCCTTCATAATTCATTTCCCTATCCTTTTCCTATTTATTTTCCCTTCTTTCCCTTTTACATTTATAGACAAGTAAGAATCTGTTCCATTCTCTTTCAATAAACTAACATCCATCTCACTCATTTCAATTATTATTGTTCAGTATTTATTCTCCGTTTTGTCTGAGTGTGTTTATAGAAGCTATTCCATTTATTCACTTAGGCTATGTTTGATAGCCCAATTTTTTCATGAAAAATGGAAAATAAATTTCATTTCCTACTTTTGACTTGTTTGATAGCCAAAATTTTCCCACAAATTCATTTTCCACCTTTTCCTCACAAGTGCACCAATTCATGATTTTTGGGGAATTCATTTTCCCATGGGGTAGATAGTTTTATGTTTTCCACCTTTCTTATTATTACTTTTGACAATGGGAACAAATTGTAGGAACAATTATAAAGAGGATATCCCTTAAATTGACAAATTTCATGTAAAACAAGCCAGACGAATACTAAAATATAGATAATTTTTGGATTTTTTTATTTTATTATTATTATTATTTTTTTTGCAATGAAAAAAATTCTAGGAATAATTGTAGAAGTGGATATCTCTTAAATTGACAATTTTCATGAAAAATAAAGTCAAACAAACACCAAAAGACATTTTTATTTTAATAATTTTCAGGTGAAAATTTATATCAATCGAATACTATTAATTGACAATTCCCACTAAAACAAATTCTAGACAATTTAATTTCCTTCAATTCGTTTTCTTTCCACCCAAATTCTATCTTTACAATCAAACAGACACATATATTTCTTGCTAACTCCTCTTAATTTCTAGTTCTAATTGCAATCCACTTGTAATCCTATTTTCCAATCTTTCTTTTTGTTCTTCTCTTTGGTTTTTCAATTCCTCTTTCCATTTCAAATTATAACTACAACTTTATCATCTTGCTTCCTTTCCTTTTTCTCTTCTTTCATTTTTCCTATTCACCTCTTCTTATCTTGTGTTTCCAAATCTCCAGTTTTTGAGATAAAAAGCACCAAAAATAATCCTTACCTCATGTATGCCGAAAGAAATGAAAGTACAAATCTGCCAGTTTTCCCTTTTCCGGTTTTTTTTATCTCTTCTCTAATTCTTCTTCGAATTTTAATTCTCTTACTGACCTTCTTTCTCACTTTATCGTATATCTCTGTCTCCTTCTCCCCCTCCCTCGTGATTGCTATCTAGAGAATTCCGTATGCAATGTAATTGTATTAAAATATGGGCTTTAAGAACCAAATGATGGGGACCTCCAATAATTTGCAAGTTCATTTTAACCCTTTAATTCTAATAATTAAATAAACTAAATCTCAAGATTCTTATTTTATATTATTTCCAGCCCTTTAAGTGCTAGTAATTACAAATTAGACGCCATGAAAATCATTTATTCAACTTAAGTCCTCATTTGGCTTTGACTTTGACCAGGTGAATTACTTTACTTTGACCATAAATAAGTGGGTGTAACATATGCATATTATACTCCAATATTCATTAATTTTTATCATTCAAGAGAGGAAAAACAAGGACGGAGCCAGCACCTGGCGAGCCGGCGAGGCTGCCCATGCTGGCTCCGATAAGAAATTTTTTTTACATATAAATGAAGTATAAAAAATAAATATGTTTAACTTTAACACGCTTGCAGCAAAGTTGTTGTGGCTTAAATGGTAGCGACATTGTTTTGCAAATGAGAGGCACAGAGTTCGATTCCTCCCCAACCCCCCCCCCATTTCATCTTTCAAAATTTTTACATAATTAAATAACTCTATAAAAGTAGGGTTTATTTTCTTGATTGCTATTGCTCATATGGTAAATTTTTAGCTTTGTATTTGAGAGTTCATTTCCCACCTCCACTTCTTCTATTGATTTTTAACACAATAAAATAATAATTAAACAATTTTATATTATTAGTTTTTGTTTCTAAAATAATTTCTTTAAGAAATTTATCAACTCAAATTTTTATTTCATAGTATATATTTTATTAGGTCATTTTTTTATCAATTTATTTTGTAAAATTCAAATTTGGACAATTTAATTACTGGTTTTTATTCTTTTAAGAGTTCGAAGAATATTTTTCTTTTTGGAGGTAAAAAAATAGCTGTAAAAATCACTGTTTAAAAAATTTATTGACTTAAATTATTTCTTTAAAATATATAATTTTATTGTTAGATTTTATCAATTTAAAGTTTAAATTTGAACAATTTTAAATACTGATCTTTATTTTTTTAAGTGTTCGAAAAACACTTTTTCTTTTTGGAGGTAAAAAATATATCTAAAATTCACCATTTTAAAAATTTTGGATAGGTTTCACCTAAACTCAAAGCTTGTATTTATCATTTAATCACTCTTTATATATAAAATTTATCTTGTCTCATTTAAGTTCATAAAATTTGAAATTTGATCATACATATATGATTTAAAAAATGTATTTTTATTTCTTATAATTTGGATTGTATAGAATTATATTTTCATATGTATATAATTTTTAATATTTTAGTGCATTTATATATTGATTGAAGATTCTTTTAATATAAATTAATTAAATATTAATAAACAATCTTGCTATATTGGACAATTGCTCAATGGCCGCTCGACGCTCTGCCCTAGCTCACTCGAGTGGCTAGATCCGTTCCTGAGGAGAAATACATAATTTTGCGAGAGAAATCGAGAGCAAGTGCAAGAATTCTATCCATTGAAGACTAAACCTTGGTTTTTGGGCAAGGAAGAAGAGAACTAATTGAAGATTTATCAAGAAACCATTGAAGAGATTCAAGATTTCAATATCGTCCTTCTCTAATTCATTTAATTACAAATCCGGGTGATGTTCTATAAATTAACATGAATTAATTTATATTTCCAATGCTATGCTAGGTTTTTAATTGCTAATATAAATTAAATATTTTGACGTTCAATATGTGTGATATCTTGTATGCTTATTATTGTGTTTAATGCTTTTCAATTAATTGACCTCTAATTGGAATGATTTGTGAATTTTATTGATTTTGAGAGAAACATAAAATAGATAGCACGCATAACATCCATTATAAAGTCCGATAAGGGGATAGAAATATTTCCCTATACTTTGTAAGATTTCCATAGATATTCTAGCGTTTTTAATGCATGTTTTCATGTTTGTATTTTTCATAGAGATATAGAAATGTTACATGAACAAATAGATTTAACTGACATTGAGGGATGTTTTTAATTAACTTAGGAGCATTGATAAACAAGAATAAATACACGTTGTCATGATGTTGCTTGCATTAAAGATGAAACAAGGGGAATTCAAAGTCTTGGCAATAATCTCACGTACTTTTATAAAATCTTTATAAATAACTTGGTAGAATAATGAGCAATTAAGTTGATTAGCACAAATTCATAAAACCAAATTTGTTATTCGATTAAGGTTAAGATTAACTGATTCTTGATTAAGTACATAGTCCTCGTGGAAAACGCTTGCAAAAAATCAAATGATCATGATGCATGTCCAAGATGAAAATGCCAAATGTCGGATGACGCTAAAACGTGACTCAACAATTGCTAATAAGACATAATGGTGTGAGTTCAAATAAAAGACCAACTTTACGGCTAGTCCCAAGTATTTGTCATGTTTGTGAATACTGCACAGAAAAACCGTTACAAGATAATTGTATGTCAAGACCAAGGTCACATAGTTGGCCAACATAAATGAGATTAAGTGTAAGATTGGGAACAATACATGTATGAGGTAGATATAGAGTAGAGTGAAAATATGATAGGATTCCATATGGAAAATTGAAGAACAGAGAAACGAAAGAACTACTGAGATTGAAAAGTAGCATATTACAGTTAAGACATATAACCAAGCCTGCAGATGATTGGGATCTCCAGAATACCACTCACTCACTCTCTAAAAACGCCAGTCATTCTTCCCTCCCCCTTCTCTATTTATAACCTACTTGTAACTACTTATCCAAGCCATCTGGTGTGGTTAACATAATTCTATTGCATCTGTTGCAGAGTGGTTCTTAAGTCTTCGGAGCACTTCTAGAATGCATATACCTGATTGGAGGCTTATCACAATGTTTCCTGTATGACTTACATGCATTTTAAAATTATCCGCAATATGAATAATCGGTGAATGAAAGGTCAGTTTATGTAACTTGAAAAAAAATCACTACAACAAAGTTTTTTTTTTATGGCATGCATTGTATGTCGTAAATAACTCTTTACGACGTACAACAAAATGCCGTAAAAAGCAATGCCATAACAAGTGGTTTATTTTTTATAGTGTGCAAAGTAGTGAACTGCACGTCATAAATAAATGCCGTAATAAGCTACTTTTGTTGTAGTGAATGATTAGATATCATGTGACTAAAGAAGCCGGAGTCAAAGAACCACGACTTAGATTTACCTAGGATGACAGAGAGGATATGTGAAGTACCAGACTTATCCGTGGCTTCTTTGATAGGGTCAAAATCAACCTTATTAAGAAGGACTGTAAGCATGTGAACTATTGTTTGACAATGAATCCTGATTGACATAGTATCTGCAGTCTTAAGTGATTGGTTTTTTGAATTTTATCTCAATCTCTTTCTGCACTCGTGAATATGATGACCCTGGTATATGAGAATAGTGACAAATGACTTACGCTTTGTAGATGTAGTAACCATAACAATGTTACTGTAGTTTGGATTACTAGGTCACATTATGTTGAGACTCGCTCAATTTGAATGTACAAGTATGTAGAATCAATGTTGCCAGTTACCAAACTCTACAATGCAATCAGATCTAAGGAAAAATGAGGTTGGACATTGAAAGAGCACTATCAAACCCAACCCCCCCCCCCCCAAGAACCAGTCTGAACTGTCAAAGGACTGGAGCAAATTATGTTGAACCGATTGGTCAAACTATAAAACCGCTGCGGTCAAAGGCTGGTAAACATATCACTGACTGGGTCTGTTGTGATGCGAGGATGCTGACATGGTGAATCGGAATTCAAAGAGAGCATGTGGTTGCTCGCGGAAGAGCATGGCAACTAACTAGACAGAGAAAATGCAGGTGGTAAGTGAGGACGTGTGTGGATTCGCATGACATGTGTAGCTGTAAAATTACACTTGGAACCACAGGCAAAATGCGTGCTACTCGTGAAATGTCGATTTTGAGCAAGGTCAGTGGCGTTGGACTAGGATTTGACGTAGAATCGAATATGGCACTGACTGAAAGTTACTGGACTGTTGTGCAGGGGCGGAGCAAGGAATATTTTTCAGTGCGGCAAAATTTAATCAATATCCGACACCGAATTTTCGAGGCCTAGGAATGACCTTTAATTTGGACCCTTAACTAATCTATAAACTCAAAAGATTTATTTAACTTAACTAAGTCTTCGCTATTAACTAAATAGTTTGGAGACTGACTTTGGAGAATTGGAGCAATTCGGATAACTCGTTATCCAATGTCAATAACATTCAAAGAATAAAGTACTTTTCTTTTTCGAAATATTAGTAATAAATTTTGTATATTCGCTATTGTCTCTAGTGAAACTAAATAGATTCAAGATAACATGGAAATTTATTGATTGTCACCATATTCTAAATCCTCAATCTTCTAGCAGCAAATAATTGATAAACAAGTATACATAAGGTAAATTGCAACAAAGTATTATATTAAAGGGTAAAATTCTTTCATTCTTCTCGTTGCTTGAGGACTAATCTATTCTTCCCGTCCTTTGATTTTCTCCACATCCCAAAACTCCGCCTATAATGCATCAATCACCTAATCCTATGTTTTACAAACACCCCAAATAACTTTTCACTTCCAGTCCCAAGAAACACCTAAAATTACTCGAATCATTTTTCAATATCAGCAACAATAATAAATAAATAAACCCAAATAGCTTTAAAGATTTTACAATAACTTTTCTACTTCAAGAACCAATATTTAAAAAAAAAAAAAGATTAAATACTCAAAAAAGGATAAGCAAAAGAACGCATTATGTGGGCCTTGTTAGATTTAAACACCCAATATAGTATGTTATTAATGAAGTAAACTAACAAATTTTATACATACACACCAAAAACACTAACCAATTATAATATTATTAAACGACTTATTCTCTCTCTTCCACTCACAACTTACACCACTTTATGTATATGTTTCCTACCTCACTCATGTAATTACATACAGCAACACACACATATATAGGCAGAATATGGAGGTGCAACTATGGCCTGGCTTTGTCTTCTACATGGTTCTTCAATGTCAGTGATTAGAAGCTCCATTATTCTAGATAATTCTTCCAATGAAATCAGCACTAATCCTTTCCATAATCTTCTACAAATGGCGACGATGGCTGCATCCCCAATTTATCTAGATCATTCTCCAGCCTCCTTGAAGAAGAAGCTTCAAGAAATAAGATTAATGAACCACACAAATCTAGAATTTTCCTTGAAGTCGGTGTTATATCTTTAGCCTCTCTAGAAGAACTTAGTGATTACAGTGCATTTGCTCAGTTGCTTGACCTTCAAAACAGAAGAAAATTTTGCCCCTCAGCACTATGTCACAAGTAAAGCTAGACTGGGTTTAGCTCCCAAATTCAGTGCACGCAAAAAATTTGGATTGTGTTTGGCTCCAAAGTTCAGTGCAGGCACCTGCATGCACTGGACTCTTTATGGCTCTGCCCCTGTTGTTATGGGATTCATGGTTCCAACAAGAATGGGCATGGGGAAAAAGTAAAAATAAACCAATATTGACCACAATCTTTTAGGAGATTTGGTTAATTAGCCTAGTCAAATAATGTATTTGGTTAAATAATCTCCACCCAATGTTTCTTGGTCAAATGGCATTCAATTATAAATTACAATAGGTAAACAATGTCAAATATCATAAATATCTTCACCAATGAAAAAGACATTAACACCCTTATTAACTCAATTAAATTCTCAATTCAATTTTAGGGCCCCAAAATCATATCAACCATTTTCTTCTATGTAACTTTCTTGGTTTCTACCATAAAATCACGTTTTTCATTATATTCTTCACTTATTTTGAGTATGCTTTGAACGTTTGAAGAATATTTTGGTTACTATATTATCTTCATTAAAATTTCAATTGCATTTGAAGAAAAAAGAAACATATTTTTACAAATCTCATGTACATTGTACTTATATTATTGAATATAATATGGAATGATATTTTAGAACTTATTTGCTTTCGTATTTATTGTATTTTTGTGTTTCTGCAACTATTAAATTATGGCATTATAGAACGGTACTACAGTCATTACATTAAAAAGGCAGTACAACAATTTTTTGATATGTATAAATTAAATGAGTTTTAACTTATTATTTCTTGAGGCACGATGAGGCATGACTATTTATAATCGTCTTTAAAAATAGAATGATATAAGAGTCATTTTCTTCTCATTAACATCACTTGTATCGTTCTGTTGATTTCTTCTATATTTTGATTTGTTTCCAACGTAACGACCTCAAGCATTAAACCCCTAACATAGTAAGACATAAAGATTGATCACGTGACAAAGAACGATTGAAATGAGATAGATTATTCTTACATCTTAAATGAGTTCAACTTATTATTTCTCGAGGCTTGGATATGACGTGGCTACTTATAATCGTGTCTAAAAGTAGAACGACACAAGGGCCATTTTCTTCTCATTAACAATACTTGTATAGTTCTGTTGATTTCTTCTATATTTTGATTTGTTTCCAATGTATCAACCTCAAACATTGGACCCTAAACATAGATAAGATGGAAGGTTAATCACGTGACAAAGAATGGTTGAAATAACATAAATTATATGATATAAAGTTGACGAAAATACATGTCATTCTATTATTTTATTAGAATATAAGTAATGAGTATATCTCTCAATTTTTCTAAATGTTATGTCATTTTATTTAAATCAGTTAAAGTTATTGTTTCCCGGGGTACGAATGGGATGTCGTTGCTTATAATCATGTTTACTAACAAAATGACACAAGCAAGGGTGGACCGTTAATGGCCGAGCGAGTCGGTCGCCCTCACTAAATTTCCAAATATTTTCAATTGAATTTTTTTAAATTTAAATTTTTAGATTTTGTTGGTTTCTTTCACAATATATTTGAGCTAATTTCCTGTCTTGTCCCCATTGAACCATATTTCTAAATCTGCCCCCAAATACAATGTCCGTTTTTTCTTAGTAACATCACTTGTATCGTTCTATTATTTTCATCCCAATTTTTTGATTTGTTTCTAACCCAAAGATCTCAAACATTGGGTCCCTAATGTACGTAAGACAAAAAGGTTGATCATGTGACAAAAGACGTTTGAAATTACATAAATTATATGATATAGATTTGATGAAAGCACGAGTGATTTTATTGTTTTCATTAGAATGTAAATAATGAGTATATCTCTCAACTTTTATAAATATCATGTCCATCTTACAATTTAAATGAGTTCAACTTATTATTTCTCAGGGCATGGATGAGGTATGACTACTTATAATTGTGTTTAAGAAATAAAATGATACAAATGTCGTTTTCTTCTCAGTCACTATATTTTGATTTATTCCAACGCAACGATCTCAAACATCGGAACCTAGAGTATGCGAGATAGAAATATTGATTACGTGACAAATAACTATTAAAATGACATAAATTTTATGATAGAGTTGATGAAAGCAGAAGTGGTTCTATTGTTTTCAATATATTATAAATAATGAGCATATTACTCAACTTTTATAAATGTAATGTCCGTCTTACAAGTTAAATGAGTATAACTTATTGTTTCTCGATGCATAGATGGGACGTGATTGCTTATAATCGTGTTGGTAAACAAACGACACAACGACCATTTTCTGCTCAGTAACGACACATGGGCCATTTTGTTGATTTTTCGTGTTTTTTGATAAATTATATATGAGAAATGTTAATCATGTAACAAAGAATGGTTAAATATATAATATCGAGTTAGAGAAAGTCCAAGTCATTCCCATAAATTTCTCCCATATTATTTTAGGGCTACGAATAAGGCATGACTACTTATATTTAAGTAATGACACTTGTTCTATTCTCATAGATGTTTTCTTCTAAGTAAAGTTACATATTCGTTCTCGTGGACACTTTTACGAACATAACAACACTTGTGTCGTTTTCATAAAATCTTTAATCTCAATAATGACATTTGTTCCGTTTCTCATGAAAGCTTGTAACGAACATAACGACACCTGCGTTGTTCTCATGTCCCTCTTATAATTTCATTAATAGCACCTATGTCATTCTCATGGACACTTATATTCTAATAATGTCACATGTGCGTTATCATGGGATAACAACAAACTGAAAAGAATTAGACAATTGAAATGCAAACATTTAATTTAAAAGGCATCAACACTATAACTACACATACAACATTTAACTTAAATTGAACATGTACAACTAAAAAATCAACAGAACGGCACAAGTACCGCTATTGAAATGAAAATGAACTTTTTGTCGTTATGTGTGTAACCACGACTATAAGCAGCAGTGTCTTATCTATGCCTCGAGAACAAATAAGTGGAACTAATTTACGTTATTTAGGACATGGTGTTCTTAGAAAATTCGCAAGCGTATGGGATCATTGTACAAGTAATAAGATTTGTGAGTTAAGAATATCGTTCCCTGAGGAATAAGGTCTGATATCTAGTTGAACAAATTTTATTAAATTCGAAGTAATATAAAATCAAAAGAATTGGTTTGTATGTATTATATACTAATCCTAACTAAGAAAGCAAATAATTTATTTATCTATTATGTAAATGTTTGTATTGGATTAATGAATTCCCCTATTGTCATTTAATTCAATTCTTAAATTGTAATCTAGTAAATTCATGCATTTAAGACAATCGATAATCCGCTTTTATTCAATATTCTTTTTAAGATATATTAAACATATGTTTAACACGATTCGATCCTATTCCTTGTCCGAATTCATATGAAAAACATGTATTGATTCACAGGATTTATCATACGTGATTACACACGTTATAGTTATTATTCCTGATACCTATTGTTTATGTGTTGATTTTGCTGTGTTCTAGACATACTATGAGTATTGCTACACTACAACAAGCAACTTACCATCTAATTGGTGATCTAGCAATCAAATAGTTTAATGGAATGCAAAATCAATCAAGTAAAATCATGAAATACAAAATTAATTGTCTTCAATTAAAATAAACAAACAATAGGGTTCATCATTCATCCAATACAATGAAAATCTTAGTCTAACATTCTTATAATTAAATTACACAAGAATTATTGGAAAAACATCACCCGAAAATAAGAAAGATAAAAGAAATAGGTTAAATCCATATTCTTGGCTCAAATCTTGAAATCGGACTATGAATCTACAAAATCCTTGTATGTTTCATCTTGAATTGATGTATAGACTTGTTTTTCACCTCCAAATTATGTAGAATATAATAAAATTTAGGCCTAAGTGAGGTTTTCAATGATAAAAATTAGGTCTGGACGTGTTTTCCTATTTATATGATGCCAAGGAGGTTGCTTACCAAAATAAAATAAGAAAATCTAGATTTTTTCGCTGTTTACCATTGAGGCGCCCTCCTAGTGTAATCTAGGGTACATGCCTAGGAGTCTTGGGTGCCTCATCGCTCATCTTTAGTTTGGGGGCGCGCGCCCTAGCCAGTAAATTTTTGATAGCCAAACAATCTCAGTATTTTTATCATAACTTTCTCTCTCGATATCCAATTGAGGTGATTCAAAATGCGTTGGGAATATTACTCAAAGGGCTGCAATTCTTATAGAGATGTCATTTTTTAATTCATATGTTTCCTATACCAAAATTGGGTCTCAATATGAGACTGAAAATTTGAAGCATAACTTTTTTGGTTGAAAGTTGATGTATGATGATATTTTGACTATGCTTCATCCCTTTGACCTCTTTCCTCATCAAATTACCTCAAACACTCTCAAATTTTCATCGTGATGTCTGAAAAAACTTTTAAGTAATTGCATTTTAGTCCCCAGTTCTTCTTCGAAACATGAATTTTTTTTCTATAAAAAAGAAATAAATAACAAATTAGATACTAATCCGTTCAAAAATTAAAAAAAATATCATCATTTAGAATCCCAAATAAGCGTAGAAACAACACTTATCACATGGTCAAACTTTCTATATTATATACGATAGTGAGTTCATTATTAAAGGTTGTTTTGTGTAAAAAAATCAAAATATAGATGAAAATTTCTAAATGGCACAAGTGTCATTACTAGACATGGAAACAATATTTATGATGTTACGTATATAGACATGAGTATAAATAGCTGCGATTCATTCTTTTCCTTAGAAATAATAAGTTGAACTTATTTGTATAGTAGTATGCACATTACACATATAAAAGTTAAAAGATATGTTCATTAACTTAATAGACATTTATGAATAGAACGATTTATGCTTTCACCATCTCATTAATATAGAAGCTATGTCATTTAAACCATTCTTTGTAACATAGTCAACCTTTCTATATGCATTAGAGACTTCATTATTAGATGTCATTTCGTTGAAAAAATCAAACTACAAAAAATAATGAGGGAAAGGACAATTTTGGACTTCTACTAGCACATTTGATGTTTTTGGATCTTTATGACTTCAAATTTTGATCTGACCAACAACTGCACTGCCTAAAGTTAGAGATATGTGTTGACATAAGACCACGAAAGCTTATAGTGGTTAAGAAATGTCAATCTAGTTCAATCCCTTATGGGCTTCAATTATTTTAGTCAAGTTTTTAATGCAAAAGCATGCTTGACGTAGGCTGTGGATTGCTCTTGTGGTGAATTTCCAAGTTTGATTCCGAGTGATGTAAAGTGGATTGCGTTCTTACCATGAACCCTTTGGATAAAGTTGTGACAATCTCCTTCAATGAACACTAAAAAAACACTATAGGCTAGGTAGATTTATTTGTGTGTATAGGAAGTTTGCTGTATGTTTGCACAATTTAGGTAGTGATCCCCTTTAACCCACGAGCTCGCTAGGGCTTGTGGCTCATGAAAAATTTTTAAAAATTTTTTTATTTTTATTTTTTGACTTTTCTTTACATTTTTGATGAGCCAGCTCGTAGGCTCGTCAAAAATGGCTTGTGGGCATACGGCCCACAAGCCGCTCGTGGGCTCGACGAGTCGAGCAGGCTCAGCTCGTGCGGATTGAGCCCCCTACTCGGCTCGAGCTCGGGCTAGTCATGTGACGAGCCTGAGCCGCCCACGAGCCGTTCGGCCCATTTGATATTCCTAGATTAAGGCAAGCTCGTAAAAGAAATGTTTTCAACCTGAGTTTTCTTGGTGAATAAAATACATGTATAAATTCAAAATTGAAAAATACAGGAAAAAACTGGGTTATGAATGGGAAATTTTCACATTGTGCTATTACACAACCATATCAGACTAGAACTCACTGGTTTTGGTTTAACTCTTGTTATTTCACAATTTCATAAACTACTGTCAGTTACAACTCTTTAAAAGAAATTTACAAATCTGAAAAATAAACTTGTAAAACTCTACAAATATACCACTAGACACCAAGAATAGTGACCGATTTAGGCTCAAACCCTTGTACCCTTCTGTATCATCAAAAAGGCCCTAAACTCAAACCACAACCCTCACAAGTCCCCAACGAGAGGTTGCTTCAATGGACTAATAAGGACTCAAACAATAGATTTCTAGTTTACTCACATAGAGAAAACCCTTAGATTTTAGATCTCACTAAGAAAAGATGAACGACTCACAAAGGAAAGATGAACAGACGAAAACGGAGAAACCCAGAAGGTTCCAATCAATTGGAGTAAAGAGAAAATGAAAAAAGTCTTGCAAATTAGGGTTAAAGACCAGTATTTATAGAAACAACAGTCAACTATAGATTTGCATCTTCATCCAACGGTCCAGAGCAACTCTCAATCAATTGGGCTGAATATCAGGTCATGGTAAATGAGCCATCTCAGATAACGTTATTGGGCAAGGTTATTTGGTTAGTATTTGGGCCGAAGGCCATTATCTCATCATTGCCTAATTTGTTGGATCAGACTGGCATCACAGCCCAACAAATCTCCACTTTGATGCCAGTGGTAATACAAGAAGCCTATTAACTCATTCAAAAAAAAAAAAAAACAAACAAGAAAACAGAAGCTTCCCAATATGTCCAGCAAGTACCAAGTCCACAACCTGTATAACATCACAGAATTTAACCAATACCAATGTTCAGCATTTGCAAGCAAGTTTTAAACTTGTTTAGAGACAATACCTTTGTCCCCCATATTTGCTGATTAAATTCAGTAGCAATTTTCTCAAGGAACAAAATTTCTTTAGATACATCTCTTATAAAATGCAATTTAACATTAATATGTTTTGTTCTTTCATGATAAACTGAATTTTTACACAGGTGTATGGCACTCTAACTGTCTGAATATAGTACAACAGGACTGCATAATTCATTTATTTCCAAAAGTAAACCTTTAAGCCATAAGGCTTCCTTAATTGCCTCAGTTGTGCCACATATGTTGCCTCAGTTGTAGAAAAAGCTACAACTGGTTGGAGTTGTGACTTCCAACATATACATGTTCCACACAAAGTGAACTTGTATGCAGTAGTAGACTTCCTGTAGCCCCTATTTCTAGCAAAGTCAGAATCAACAAAGCTTTCAAGTATCACACCCTCTTTACAGGCACTAAATGCTAAGCCTAAGTGTGATGAGCCTTTCAAATATCTCAACAACTATTATAAAGCAACCCAATGTTGAGGTCCAGGGTTAGCCATGATTCTGTTAAGTGTACTAATGGAACGAGCCACATCAGTCCTAATGCAGACCATGGTGTAATTTTAGATTCATTTATTGGGCATTGCTCTTTACTTCGCTTAAAATGGTTGGCTAAGGGAAGAGTAATAGGTTTTACATTATGCATAGCAAATCCAACTAACATTTTCTCAATATAACCTGTTTGTTTTAGCTCAATGTTCTTTTACTCCTATTTCTAGTTATTTCCATCCCCAAACTTCTTTTAGCATGGCTTAGATCTTTCATTTCAAATCATTTGCTTAGAGATCTTTTAATATCATTAACCACATGCATGTTTTACCCTATTCACAGCTTATCATCCACATACAAAAGTATAAAAGCAATAATTTCATTTTCTTCACTACACTTAAAGTAAAGACAATAATCAATTTCACTTCTTGTAAAACCAACAGTAGATACAAAACTATCAAATCTTAAGTACCACTGTTTTGGAGATTGCTTTAGACCATATAGGAATCTTTTTAACAAGCAAACATATTCAAGTTTAAATTCATCAACAAAACCATGCGGTTGTTTCATATAGATCACTTCATCATGATCATGATGTAAGAAGACAGTTTTTACATCCATTTGTTCAAGTTTAAAGTCATAATGTGTTACAAGAGCAAGCATAACTATAATGTTAGTGTATTTAACTACAGGGAAAGGGATTTCATTATAATATATGCCTTCTTTTGTTTAAACCCCTTTCCTACAAGTCTAACCGTAAATCTTATGGGCATTTTCTCATGATTTCCCTCCTTAACACTAAATATCCATTTACAATCCACAACAGATTTACCTACAGGTCTTGGAACTAAAATCTAGGTCTTATTTTTTATTATGGAGTCCATTTCATCTTTCATAGCAGCCTGCCAATTAACAAATTGCTGGTTGCTCATAGCCTCTTCATAAGATTTAGGTTCTATAAATACAAGGTCTTGATAGGAGAGCACAACAAGTGAAAGGTAATCCTTTATCTAACAGGTTCTTTTATCTCCCTTCTTATCCTATCTCTAGACAATTGAAAGTTACCCAATTCTATATGTTGGCTTCCTATGCTCTCTTGCACAATCCCTTCTTCATTTTTATGAGGATCTAAAGCATTATTTGCCTCTTCCTCCACCTGTTCACATGGAACATGATTAGGTGGAGTATCAACCTCCACCTGCAATCTGGTCTTATTTTATTCTTCAACTTCAGATTGGCCATTTGACTCAATATTATCCAAAGAAGGCATTTTTGACTCATCAAAAGTGATATCTCTAATTGTGATGATTTTAAAAACTTTTGTTTCCCTACTCCACAGCCTGTAATCCTTTACCCCATCAGGGTAGCCTAAGAAAACACATTTATGGGC
Source organism: Olea europaea var. sylvestris (assembly GCF_002742605.1). Lineage (NCBI taxonomy): Eukaryota > Viridiplantae > Streptophyta > Magnoliopsida > Lamiales > Oleaceae > Olea > Olea europaea. The sequence continues at coordinate 91,336 of NW_019238261.1, read as the reverse complement.
CCTCGGTTCTTACTTACCAACACTCTGATGGGAATAGGCAACACACCTAAAAATTCTTAAATGTGAGTAATCAAGGTCATGGCCAATCCATTGCTCTTTAGGGGTCTTATCACCTAGATCACTTGATGGTGTTCTATTTACAATGTATAAAGGTGTCATCAGAGCTTCACCCTACAAGACTTTAGGAACACCATAACTTATAAGCGTACACCTTACTTTATCCAGCAAAGGCATGTTCATCCTCTCAGCAACTCCATTTTGCTGAGGGGTATAAGGTGTAGTCCTATGTCTCTTAATTCCAGCACTACTACAGAACTGATTGAACTTATTATTGCAGAATTCTAGACCATTATCAGTTCTAAACACTTTAATCTTCTTTCCAAACTGATTTTGCATTAAGGTTTTCCAAGTTTTAAACTTTTCAAAAGTTTTTTATTTATGTTTCAACAAATAAACCCAAACCTTTCTAGAGTATTCATCAACCAGGGACAGAAAATACTTATTTCCTCCTTGAGTGATAGTGGATGAAGGCCCCTACAAATCAGCATGTATGTACTCAAGAATAGAGGTGGTTCTATGCTTTCCAGTGTTGAAATGTTGCCTATGCTGCTTACCGAATGCAATTTTCACAAAAGGGCACTTTAGATATTGAGTCTTTTTCCAAACACACCCATCTTGTGAAGAATCGTAGACCCTTCTCACCAACATGTTCAGCACAGGAAGATTTGACAACTTCATTACTAAATATACTGGCCTTAACAACATAAATCTCATTTCTTTTAATTCATTTAAAGATGACAAGTGAACCCTTAATCACCTTTAAGAAACCATCACCAATTTTACCTTGTAGGCCTAACTCATCTAGGTTACCCATTGAAATTAGGTTCCTGTTCAGATCAGGAACATATTTAACCCTTTCAAGGGTATAGATATATCCCTTTTCAAATTTCAATGTAACCTTTCCAATAACTTCAACTTTACAAGCTATGTTGTTTCCCATCACTACCTCACCACTATTTATTTTCTTAAAATCTACGAGTCAGTTCTTCCTAGAGGCCATATGGAAGGTACAACCAGAGTCCAGAATCCATTCTTGAACCTGATATCCTTCATTAACAACATTAGTTGTATTAGGGTCAGAAATTTGTTCAGTTACAGTATAGACATCTACAGTAGTGGGTTCAACTACATATCCCTTACCACTAATTTATGTTTCTTTTCATTTTTCTTTTAATAACAATCTTTTATAATGTGTCATGTTTTTCCACACTCATAGCATTTTTTATTCCTAGTTTTGTATTTTGATCTACCCCTACTCTTAAACTTTCTCCTATGACTTGTTCCTTAGTTGCTTTGACCTTCATTTATAGTAATAAACCTAGTTAGGGTCCTACCTCTAACAAATATGTTTCTGGTCCAGCAATATTTCTCTTTGTTCTAAGTTTAAGATCCTTATCCCTTAAAGAATTTATTACTATGTCGGTTGTAAGGGTGTCTCTTCCATATTTTATTGCTGCTTTTACTTCTTTATATGTCTCAGGGATAGCATTTAAGAGTACTACAACTTTGTATTCTTCAGAAACTTTATCATAAGCATTAGTTATGTCTTGAACCAGCTTATTAAAAGTGTTGAGACAATCTTCTAAGTCCTTGGGGGTCAATTTAGAAACTAAAGAACTTTTCCAAGAAGAACAACTTCTTTGGTAAAGATTTGACTAGATAAAGTTTCTCTAATTCTTCCCATAGTTTTTTAGCATCATCATATTTTACCAACTTTTCTTAAAACTTGATTAGATAAATGCAGAATGATAGAAGTATATACAAGTTCATCAGCTTCATTCCGTTGATCAGTTGACATAGTTTCAGGATATTCTTATGCTATTGCTTTAGCGACTTTTTGTTGAACTAAAAGAACTTTCATTTTTTGTTGCTAAATGGGAAAATCCCCTTTTTCCATCAAAAACACCAAGTTCAAAAAAAGTGTTTGTCATTTTCAAAAACCAAGAAATAACACAAAGTATTTTCAAAAGATTTTGAAAAGAACCAGACAACTGATTAATCTTGAACAACATAAGAGTTTTGACCCTTACAAAATTAGAAAGGACCAAGATCACACAAGAGTATACTGCAATCAAATAAGACTATCACAATTATGTAAAACAGTAAAGACACACAATCTCACAAAATCAAAGAATCAAGAAATTGAGTACAGATTACTATCCAAGATTATCGAATTCACTAGGATTCCATGAGAATCATGTTCTTAGGTCAAGGCTCAATTTGAACATCCCAAAAAACACAATATACTTCAACAGCAGGCCACACAGATCCAAGAATTATTAAAAAATTGTACCAATCAAGTGAATATAATAGTGAGAAAAGCACTCAAGGCACATAAAGAAACATATACTATCACAGAAGATAACAAGATCAATGTTATGGGTATAAACGCAATACAAGCCAAAGGGTGGTTCATAGAAATTTAACCACCAATCCAACCAAACACCTGGAGTCAAACTAGAGCCCTTTCTTTCCAGTAGCAGAATAAGCAACATTTAGGTCCAAGGGCCAATCCACCAAGGATGTACTCAACTTGGGGTCCAACCACCAACCGAACCATAAAGTCACCCAAGTTTATACCTCAATGCCTAGGTTCACATTTTTTATTCTTTCTTGAAATTCAGTGTTTAGGCACTACATCCAAGTACTAGTTTGACCATATTTGTAACGCCTAGGTGCCATGCCGCATTCGATTATGGTTTTTCAAGTTTAATTCATCTATTAAAAGCTCCATTTTCATCCAACTCTTCCAATGACTTCAAGAAAGTATAAATACTAGTCTAGAAGCCACTTTGAAGGAAAATTCAACTGGGCATGAAGGAAAAAGTCAATCAAAAGATCAAGAAGAACATCAAGGAGAGAGATTAATTAAAGCTTCAAAAGAGGTTTATTCTTCTTCATCTTTATGTTATTACGCATAATTTGTAGAAATTTTTTCTTCTACATGAACTAATTCTTCATCTGGAATTTGATGTAACCAAAACTTGATAATATGATTTGATTTATTTTAGTTATTTCTATGAGATTTTTCAAATTCGTTTATTTTTATTATTGGTTTAATGCTTTCAATTAATTGGTCACTAATTAAATGATTTAATGCAAATCAATTTTGGCTCAAGAGTACCTAAGAAATTATAGGTTTTGAGAGAAAGTATAATACCTTTAAAGTACGTTCCACTTAAAAACCACAAACTTGATAATTTCTAGATTTTAATTTGGAAGATATATGCGATTAACACTCCTACGTAAACAATGGAAAGTATCAGACTCTGATGGGAAAGTATTCAAAAGATACATGCGATTAACACTCCATAGCTTGTAACCCTTTACATCCTTTGGGTAACCTAGGAAAACAGATTTCTTAGCTGTACGTTCAAGCTTTCCTTTACTCTGATGGGAAAAGTAGCATAGTTAAAAGTTATAAGCACGGAATAATCACTTAGTTTACTAGACCATTTCATGAGGATTATTACCATTCAATGTAACAGATGGATTCAAATGAATCAAATAACAAGTAATCATAATAGCTTCGCCGCAAAATGACCTTGGGATACCAGAACTTAACATTATGCAATGCTCTTATGAAGTATTGTTCTTTCATTCTTTTAGCCACCGTATTTCATTGGGAAGCATAAAGAACAATCTTATACCTTGTTATTCTATTTTCTTTGCACATATTGTCAAATTCAATGTTGCAAAACTCTACGCCACTATCAATTCTAAAAAATCTGATCATTTTGCCAGTTTGATTCTCAACTTGTCTTTTCCAATCATTAAAACTGCAGAAAGTATCGGACTTATCTTTTAAAAGATAAACCTATATCTTTCTTGTGTAATCATCAATAATAGACAAGATATACCTATTTCCACTTGAGGTAGGATTACTAGCAGGACCCCACAATTCTGAATGTACATATTCAAGCATGCGTTTAATCTTACGAACACTCGTGAAAAATAAAGATCTATGATGTTTACCAAGCATACAGTGATCACAAAAAGACAAATCGGACACATAATCATTGCCAAAAGCACCATTTTCATTAAGGAATTTAAGACCCTCAATATCTACGTGTACAAGTCTATTGAGCAATTTATGTGAGTGATCGGCCGGTAGAAGAGATAAGGGGATCTAGACCTCTTATCATTTCTCCAGTAGTGATATAAATATCATTTCTCCTAGTTCTCTTAATAGAAACAAGAGCACCCTTAACTAATTTTAAAATTCCATTTCCAATTTTACCAGTAAAGTTAGTCTTTTCAAGTCTCCTTACTGAAATTAAGTTCCTAGACAGTTCAGGAATGTATCTAACATCTTTTAAAGTATATACAAAACCAGTATCAAACTTTAAGGTAGTGTCACCTATCCCAGCAATAGTATAAGAAGAATTGTCGCATAGCACAACATGCCCATCATTTGATTCATGCAAGTTTCCAAACTAATCTCTTTGTGATGTTCATGAAAAGATATACCAGAATCAAGTATTCACTCATGTAAATGAGAATTGACAGTTAGATTCAATTCAATAAGATAAGCAAAGAAGACTTGTATACACTGCACCATCATCAACATTGGAAGTAGAGGACAACATATTTACATCATCTCTCTCTTTACTCTTCATCTTACCTCTCTCTATTGCAGTCTTTTATAAAGTGTCATATGTTCCAACATCTTTAACATTTTCTAGCCTTAGTTTTAGATTTTGATCTAGACCTACCATTGCCTTTCTTTTTTGCTTCCATTACTAGACTCGCCACCACCATGAAATCCCTCTTGACTATTTTGCATAAACTGAGTTTTATCCTTTACCATGTAGATCTCACCACCTTTCTTATCATGTTTTTCATCTTTAATCTCTTAACTTCTAAAAGAGTCAATGACAATTTTAGGCATCGAAGTGTTCCTGCCATACTTGATCGTATTTTTAACTTTCTTATAAGTGTTAGGCATGAAATTAAGGAAGATTATAGCCTTATAAGTTTCGGCACCGTTTCTTCTAAGCTAATGATATCTTGGACAAGTTTGTTAAACACGTCTAAATTGTCATCAAGATCATTTGAAAGATCTATTTTAAAATTGAAAAAAGCTCAAGTAAGTAATGTTTGTTCAGAGTAGATTTGAGCAAATACTAGTTTACTAATTTTTTTCAAAGTTCTTTTGTGGTTTTCAGTTTACCCACTTTTTTTAAAACAACATCAGATAAGTGTAAAATAATTGAAGTATAAGGAAGCTCATCGACTTCTTCTTTTTATCCTTTGGAAAAATCAGTAGAAAAATTGCTTTCAGTGAATTTTGAAACATTTTGTTGGACCAAAATACTTCTCATCTTTTGTTCTACCATATAGGAAAATTAGTTTTTCTGTTAAAAATTCTCAAATCAAAAATTGTGAGTCGTCACTTTTAAAAATCAGTTCAAAATATACAAAATCACAATCAATCCAAACAAAGTAGTTCTAGGGTCACATTCAATATAAATCGTTCTAGGTTCCTAGGGTTTCGTGAGACTTGTAATCTCAGATCAAGGGAATGTTTGAATGGATAAGGTCCAAGTATTCTAATGGAATTAACTAAGCAACAATGAAGTGTGTTAATCAAAAAATAATTCCAACCAAAGCAATTCCAAACAGAATGTACCACAAAGGAAATAAATGGATTTTATCAAAATAAAATACTTCAACAACGTAAGAGCAAGTTTTTTCTAATTTCTAGTATAAGCAATGGTTATCCCACATGATAACCTCAAATTCTATTGCCACCTCACATGACGATGCGCTAGTGCTGAAATTTACTCAGGACAAGCCAATTTACTAGAGCGGACCATTTCTAAAGGTTCGTATAATCGAGAGATGAGAATTGTTGCTTTAGGACCACCACGATTAGCCCTAAAGATTCAGCAAATATTCCAAAGCAATTGACCAGTGATTGCGGATGGACTTTCAAGGGCAAAATCATCTAAAATTTCTGTAAAATCTAAAACACGAAATTAAAGATATCAATACGTTCAGAAAGTTAATATGAGCAACCTGTCCAAAGAAATCTTCTCCAAAGTCGTTGTCACACGTCGCCATGATCGATTGCCATTGCCACCACACGCCGCACAAGGAGAAGTGCCTATATCTAATGAAGTTGGGCCTGGTCTTGGTTTATCCCACCGGTAAGTGGTTTGGCCGAAATTACAACTTTCAGGCTTGGTCATGTCGGAAAATGGCATGATTTTGGACAATTTGTCAGATGATTTCTAGCTGAAAACTCCCACACCCTTCTAATACCAGATGTTGTGTAGAAGTGAATATCACCAAAGCATTTTTTGAGCTCAGTTCTTCCAATAATCGACACCACTGTGAAAAGTAACCCAAAATCCCTTCAACCACCCTTCCACTTACGATTTCTCTTTGTTCAACCACTTAGAAAAAACAAAGGAAGCTATAATCACAAAGAGAGAATAGCCACAAAGGCAACAGAGTGAATGAAAATAGTAGGCAGAGACACAAAAAAAGAGCCGCCCGTTTTCACACCCACACCACGAAGAGAGGCAGAGAATGGATTTATATATCCAAGTGAAGGGGAGGGCTAGGGTAAGTGGGAAAATTAGGTACAGTAATCTGTCAAGGCCCAATGAACAAATAAGTGGGCTGCTAAGTGGGTTCCCATTTTATTAGCCATCCAAATAAGTGAAAATGGCCATGAGCAGCACTAATTAAATTAGGCAGCTTCAAATGGCCCAAACAGTTTTGGGTCGGTCATTTCATTAAGGTGTCCATTTATCGTTCAGTTATTTGGTCAATGTCGACCAAGAAAATATACCGAGTTACATCACAGCCTGAGAGGTTGTTTGACAACAATTTGTCCAACAATAAATTTATGTGATTCCTCCAATTTTGCTTTGCACTCTGGCGAATGCCAAATGAGGCTACGATTTGCTTCCAACACTCGTCGACAAAATCACCTACACTTAAGATATAACTCTCATCTTGTTGTTGTCCATGTGTACAACAATTAGATTTTGACACCAGTGCAACTTTAGCCTGTTGTATCTTTTTATCGACACTTCAGCTGCCACCCATTGCTTTCTAAATGAACGAATCAATATTCTTTGGCAAAGCAACATGCTATACCCACTTTACCCAGTCTTCCTTTGTTGCCTTCACTCTAATAACTTCCCAAGCATTTTTCATAGAAAAGGCCCCATTAACATCAGGTTTTCATATTAGAATGTCTAAACCACTTTTTCTGCCTGCGACCTCCGCCACAATATTGGCTAATAGCTCCTCCGCCACTAAATCCGTCAGTGTAGAGATATCCCTTCCATATATAACAAAACCTCCTTTATCAAAAATTATGAACTTGCATATTTTTTAGACAAAGTTGGCCCTCCTCCATCCAGTGTGCATGCCAAAAGCACATATTGCTCTCTTTTACTCTCAATTGACTATGTTCCACTACCAATCTCATACATCGTGCAACAGCCTTCCAAAAATATGAACTTGATACCTCCATGTTAGAGATATCCACCATACCTTGCTTAGTATATTTTGCCAGGAAAGAATCTAGACCATAGATGTTGCAAATTTCAAGCAAACTTCATGCGAAGGAATCTTCATACTTCCTCAAATTTTTTGACCCCCTCAGAAACTAGTTTGCACATTTTTTCCACAAACATCATTTTTTCCTAGTCCTTCCATTTGCCTTCCCGCCAAAGAAAAAGGAGAAAATAGAGTTTAATCTCTTGAACACCGACTGCGGTGCATTGAGAAATGAGAATATGAGGGTATCCGTACTAGAAATGACATGTTTAAGAGAATTAATTTTCCCCCTTGTGATAATAATTGTAGTTTCCAACCGGCAATTTTCTTCAAAAGATTTTTCCACAAGCTTTCCTAAATGTCAAGCCGTAAGCCTACCTAAATTGATAAGCACCCCAAATAAATAATAGGGAACCTATTCTCCCCAAATTGATTGTCCTTGAAAATGTGCCCTTTTTTGCCAGAGTGAAATTCTTGAAGAAGTAAATAGTAGATTTTTCCTTACTAACTCACTATCTTGACCATCAATCATATAATTTCAAAATACTCACCAAAGCTTTTATTAACTTCCTATTACCATTGGCAAACATGACTAAATCATCAGCATACAAAAGATGTGACACCAAATGAGCACCTCGAGGATGAGAAAACCTTCCAATACAACCCCTTTCAAAACCACGTTTCACCAATCTAGTCACGCCCTTGTATAATAATAAATAAACAATGAAAAAGAGGATCTCCTAAAAAAACCCTGCATGGTACTATTCATCATAATAGAGAACCAAAGAGTTGCTACACATTGGTTAATTAAATAATAGAACTTGTCAGAAAAGTCAAAAATCTTCAGCACATGAATTAAAAATCTCCAATCCACCATATCATATGCCTTAGCCACACTTTTTTATTCATATAATTCACCAACTCTTGAGTCAGGGATTATTTTTCAAAAATGCTCATTCCATGGATAAAAACACCCCGTTCAGGAAAAATAATTTGTGGTAGAAATGGTACCATCATATTAACCAGGATTTTGGAAAAAAATATCTTGTAGGCAACTGTGCAAATTGATGGGCATATACTTATTAAAACCACTCAAATACCTCCCAAGTACACCGACAACATAATATATGTCAAGCCAGACCAGGACCACTCAAATACCTCCCAAGTACACCGACAACATAATCTATGTCAAGCCATGTAGGTACTCGAGCATACAACAAACTACCCACAACTGAAGAATAGGGAATTGTTTGCATTTGAGTCCTCTCATTATCATCCTTAGGGTATTGAGACTTAGAAAATTTTTCACTTTTCACAATAGGTACTTTTTCAGGAAATCAAGAATGCATATTAAACCTACTTAAAACTCGATCAATGTAAGGTTTCTGAGACAAAATAATGCATGACAACATGCATTTTATCTGAAGCAAAAGCTCAATTTCATTTGCAACAAGTAATATATCATCAACATAAAGCGCAAGAAAGATATACTTACTACCAATGACCCTCAAGTATATGTGTTGATCAAAAATATTCTCCTTGAAATCGAAAAAAGTGACAATCTCATCAAATTTTAGGTACCATTGTCTTGATGCCTGCTTAAGCTCATAAATAGACTTCTTAAGCTCACACACCATGTGTTCATCTCCATCTACTTGGAAGCCATCTGGTTGCATCACGTACACATCCTTAAATAAATGCCCATTAAGAAAAGCTGTCTTAACATCCATTTGATGCAACTCGAGATCGAAATGAACCATCAATTCCATAATAATCGAAAAAAATCCTGGGTAGACACAGGGGAGAAAGTATCCTTATAATAAATGCCTTCTCTTTGATTAAAGCCCTTAGCAACAAGCCTAGCTTTATGCCTTTATACCTCACCTTTAAAATTATACTTGATCTTGAATACCCCTTTACAACCAATTGACCTATCGCCACAAGGTAGTTCAACTAAGTCCCATACTCCATTTTGACACATTGATGCATCTCATCATGCATAGCATCTATCCAAAATTAAGATTTAAGACTATCAATTGCCTCCTTAAAAGTGGTTAGATCAAGAGATGTACCAACATCAAACTCATGCTCCTACAAATAGACAATATAATCATGAAAATTTGTTGGTCTATGACTTCTCTGTGATCTTCTCAAAACAATATCATTAGTCCCCATATCGACATCAACCCTAGTGTCAAAAACAGGGTCATGGACAGCAGTATTGGTTCCCTTCGTTAATCGTGGTGCTGCCACTGATGGAGGAATAACCTAAACAGCCTCTCTAAACATAACTCCACATGGTGCGGAGCTCCCACTATCACTAACATCCTCAAAGAAAATAGCTCGATCAGATTCAATAATTCTAGTAACATTAGAAGGACAATAGAATATAGAGCTTTTTGATGCCACATAATAGCCAATAGAATATCCTGTGATGGTCTTGGGATCAAGTTTCATCTATTGATGAATATAAGGCTTTATTTATGCTTTATAGCCCCAAACACTAAAATGACACGAACTAGGCCTTTTACCTAACCATAATTTATAAGGGGTTTTAGGAACGGACTTGCTTGGTACTTGATTCAAAATATAGGTAGCAGTATTCAAAGCCTCGCCCCACAAAAAATCAGGAAAAGTGGAATGACTAAGCATACATCGCACCATGTTCATATGAGTACGATTTCTTCTTTCTACAATACCATTCTATTCAAAAGTTCTGGGCATTGTGTATTGAGTCTCAATACCATATGCTTCGAGAAAACTAGCAAAAGGTCCAGGATTTCTGCCAGTTTCATCATATTTCCCATAAAGCTCACCTCTTTTATCTGATCTTAATGCTTTGATTTTCTTTTTCTTTTTTCTAGAGTTACATGGCAGCCTTAAAAACTTCCAATGAGTCTGATTTTTCTCGAATGAGCTCAATGTAACCAAGCGAGAATAATCATCAATGAAGCTAATGAAGTATCTATAATTTCCTAAAGCGGTGGGTGAAATGAGACCTCAAACATCAATATGAATTAAATCTAGAGTTTTCACACTTCTACTAATCTTCCATTTTCTAGTTTTTTGCTGGAAGCTTCCTTTGATACTAACAACACAAGTTTTAAAAATCAGAAAAATCCAACCAACTAGTATATCATCTTTAATCAACATTTTCATTCTATCTTTAGAAATATGACCCAACCTTTTATGCCACAACATGGAAGAGTTTTCGTTGGATCTAGTACATTTAGAACCAACTACGGCATTCAAACAAGTTAATTCCATACAGACCATCATATAATGTAGCAGTACCAACCACAACAGAATTACAATAGATTATAGCCTTTCCATTTCCAAAATGAAAATTATATCCACATTTATCCAAAATAGAAACATAGACAAAATTTCTTCTAGTAGAAGGTATAAAAGCAAGATCATACAAGTTCAAAACATGCTTAGAAGCCAAAATAAGTCTGGCTGTTCCAATATGTTTAACTTTAACCTTTACCCCATTGTCCATATTTACTACTGACTTTGTATCAATTGATCTTTTACGGTTCCTTAATTCCTGTAACGTATTTGTAATGTGAATGGTTGCATCAATATCTAGACACCATGCATCAGAAGGCAAATTGACTAGATTATATTCAAAACACACTAGTACCAAATTTGTACCTTTCTTATCTAATCAAGCCTTAAACTTCTTACAATCAACTCCTTATGCCCAAAAATATTACAACAGTTACACTTGCCCTAGAAACCTTCATTCTTAGACACATTTGGAACACTCACGGTAGCTTGCTAAGGAGGTCTCCCAGATCTTTTTCATCTTACTGGAGTAGCTGCTATTACCTTTGAAAAAAAAAATCTTCCCTTTTCAGCAGCTACAATGAAAGCAACATGAGACTTTTCCTTTTTCATCATCTCTTCTTCTTGTGTTACAATAGCAGTCATTTCACTCAAGTCGTATTCTTCTTTCTAAGCATTATAAGTGGTTTTGAGTGCATCATACTGAGATGACAAGGATTCAAGTACTTGCCATACAATAAAGCTATTTGCTAACTCAACTTTCATTCCTTTTAGCTTGTTAAAGAAATGAGTAAGCTTCATAATGTGGTAGTAAGAAGTTTCGTCAATGTTCCCTTTTCTACCTCGTCAAACTTAGTAAATTTCTTCCCAACAACCTCAAGATACTCTTTGGCATTATCTGTGTCAGATATGCTCTACCTAATAGAGTTGTCAATAATGTACTTCATGATCATAAGAGAAGTCTTATTAGAATGCACCCACTGCACAAAAAGAGTCTTTTTAGCTGCGGTACTTTCACTAGTGAGTTTGGTAGATGCATCAACCCTTAAAGCCAAATTCAAATTCATGATAGCCAAATTAATAGATAGAGGCTCATACTAATCCTCATAATTAGTTCCTATTAGACTTTTGATGGCAGACAAAGAGAAAGATAGAGCTACAATGCCATAAACTGATGAGAATACAATAATAATAATAATGAAAAAACCCTAAACATATAGAATGATAAACATGCACCCATAAATGTATCCCCTAGGCAACTTTATATCCATGCTAGAGCCTTATTCAAAATAAACTCTTATGCACTATGCTAGGGCCAAAGACACAAAAAAACTCTTACACATTACAAAACAAATAATTAAATACAAGGACTTAAGATGAACCACCATCGAGAGGATAGAATTATGCCACCAAGTGCCAAGCACTTAACTATTATCTTTATCGTCATAAGCATCCTACAAAATAATGATTTACCGACAGGGAAAATTCAGTATTTGTATAGATCTTAGTATAATGTCATCAAGCAGAAGCATGAACAATACAACAATCTCGATAATTTATCATGACTAGTCCCATGAGAGGAGGGTACATAGCCACTCCAAACCATCGGTATGCAAAAAAATGATATAATCCACATGCTCAAAATATTTATTCATTTTAAAAGAGATTATGCATTTCTTTTCTCCAATTAACAAATATGAATTAACATCACAAAAAATTCATAAACGTGTAAAGGGAAAACCATTTTTCGATATAAGATATCAACCAACCATTAACCAATACCATAAACTCTAACCACTGCTTAAAGCTTAAACAATCAATACCCAATGAAATATTAAACGATTAAATGGGTATAAATTGTTAAAACTCAAAAAATCAAAAATGATTAGAAGTCATCCACAAAATGCAATACAAGAATTGTTTAGAATAGTACAATGCCCATCTAACAATGATTCAAAATTGAATGGTTAGGGAACTGATGTAAAACCAACTTGGCCTTTCTTAAACTTGCTGACTAGATAAACAACTAAATTAGTGGCATAAAAAATGAAGCAGTAAGCCATCTCCAAAAGTCAGCCTGGAAAAAAAAATGGTTAGCACAACATTTCTCTCTCCAACAAGTATTACCCAAATTGTAATGCACTTCAAATAATCAGTTACAATAGCCAACGAAAAAAATAAAAGAAATGGAACAACATAGCCATAAAAAATGAGAAGGATGCTCTAATATTATTTTTTAACTTCAATAAATTCAATAATCACTTCTCATTTTCATAGCACGTATTCAACAATAACAAAGAGAAATCATACCTCCAATAATTTGTGACTGACTTTCCATAAATTATTTAGGCTGCAAAAGATGAAGAAATTTGTTATGGAGAGAAGCACTCTCTATTTCCCTTCAAAACCCTTGAAACCGGTATCCCTCTTCTTACTTAAGATACAGAGGAGGAAAGGTCATGATGTATATATAGAATTCAATGGACCAACCCTATATTAAGTGGGTTGAGAGTGGGGCCCTCCATATGTATTAATAAAAAAGGTTCTCATCCCATATGGGCTAAAAAATGACTAAACAAAATGCTAGTCCATACAATAAATAAACACTTTCCTCATTTTAATTAACATAGAACTATGATCTGATGATTTTGGAGATAAATAATTCACCACTAAATCAGGACAAGTTCTTATCATATCCATATTAGCAGAAGTACGATCCAACCTCACCCAGCTCCTCATCAAACCTCACGTCCCTTACACCACAATAATTTTCTCCCCACTTGAGGCAGTTCGCATAACCCACACTTGTCCACACAGTCATTGAAATCTGCCATTGCTGCTAGAGGTCATGGACATCCACCCACACGCTTTGTGTCATTTCTAAAATCACCCAACGCAATCCAAGGTACACGAACTGGCTGCATGCTTTCTAGGTCCTCCCACAAAGGTTTTCTCTCCAAAGCTGTGCATTTCGCATAAATAAAAGAACCACCCACACGCTTTGTGTCATTTCTAAAATCACCCAACACAATCCAAGGTACACGACCTGGCTGCATGCTTTCTAGGTCCTCCCACAAAGGTTTTCTCTCCAAAGCTGTGCACTTCGCATAAATAAAAGACACCAGCATGCAGTAGTTTAGAAGTACCTTTAACAAAAAGACCATGTAAAGGTTATGTTGACACTTTCCACCACTCTACTGAATACTCCTCATCCCAAAGGGCCCAGATTTTTCCATCTTCTTCCATATTTGAAAAATGATTGTGAAGCTGCAATTCTCTTGCCAACATTTGCATTTTCCTTTTAGCCTGAAAGGGTTCCATAATAGCCAATACTTCCACCTTATGTTTCCTAACAATTTTCGTACCTTCACTCCGCACATTCCAAAACACAAGTTAACTGAGAAACGTTTGCTACAAAGATGTCACATTAACCAATTGTATGTAAGATGTTGTAAGGATGATCTCTTGAAAGAGGTGAGGCTAGAAGATGTCGTTGTGGAATTAAAGGCTCACCGCTTCAGAAATGAGCTGCACCGGCTTGTGGCACATCAACTTGGCCAAGGAGAATCGACCTCAATCATGGCACCTCGACTGAGGTGAATGCATAAATTCGGCTTCCGCAATTCTCTTGCCAACATTTGCATTTTCCTTTTAGCCTGAAAGGGTTCCATAATAGCCAATACTTCCACCTTATGTTTCCTAATAATTTTCGTACCTTCACTCCGCACATTCCAAAACACAAGTTAACTGAGAAACGTTTGCTACAGAGATGTCACATTAACCAATTGTATGTAAGATGTTGTAAGGATGATCTCTTGAAAGAGGTGAGGCTAGAAGATGTCGTTGTGGAATTAAAGGCTCATCGCTTCAGAAATGAGCTGCACCGGCTTGTGGCACATCAACTTGGCCATGGAGAATCGGCCTCAATCATGGCACCTCGACTGAGGTGAATGCATAAATTCGGCTTCCTCTTTAATGGCCTCGGCCAGCTCAGACAAGCAAGTGATGTGAGTTGGGCTTGAGGTGGCTTGTTTTAGCTGCCACTTGATCAATGATTGGAACGTCGTATGGTGAGGCCAATTAATAGATTCCGCATAATAGTTTAAGGGCATTTTTCACACATGATGTAAAGTTAAATAACCATCAATGTCTACCCTATCCAACTATGTGTTTGTTCCAATAGTGAATTTACCATCTCATGCAGTATGTCTAAAAAAGATTGAACCCCAACCTTGAGGGTCCCCACCGCTCCACCCCTATAGCTTTGTGAGGGAAGTAAATCGCAGGATGTACTTCGACAGGCTAGGTAACAAAAGTTGTCTGTACACTGCGCCTACAAGGAGTCCAATTCCATGTCTCAAGAATTGAACCCCCACACTGCGGCTGCCAGCAAGGCATAAGATAACCTCACTCCAGTCCTTTGCACCACTAGACTATGTCCCGGGGGCCTCATGCGGTATGTCTAATTATGCAGATTACGGAGCTATGCTTAGACTGCACCACAATGAATTTTATTTAGCTCATGTTTGGTTTAGAAAAAAATCATATTTTTAATAACTTTTTGTTATGATTACTGAAATTTATGTTTGAAAAGTTCTAAATGCCTCGGCCAGCTCAGACAAGCAAGTGATGTGAGTTGGGCCTGAGGTGGCTTGTTTTAGCTGCCACTTGATCAATGATTGGAACGTCGTATGGTGAGGCCAATTAATAGATTCCGCATAATAGTTTAAGAACATTTTTCACACATGACGTAAAGTTCAATAACAATCAATGTCTACCCTATCCAACTATGTATTTGTTCCAATAGTGAATTTACCATGTCATGCAGTATGTCTAAAAAAGATTGAACCCCAACCTTGAGGGTCCCCACCACCCTACCCCTATAGCTTTGTGAGGAAGGTAAATCGCAGGATGTACTTCGACAGGCCAGGTAACAAATGTTGTCTGTACACTGCACCTACAAGGAATCCAATTCCATGTCTCAAGAATTGAACTCCCACACTGCAGCTTCCAGCAAGGCGTAAGATAACCTCACTCCAATCCTTTGCACCACTAGGCTATGCCCCGGGGGCCTCATGCGGTATGTCTAATTATGCAGATTACGGAGCTATGCTTAGACTGCACCACAATCAATTTTATTTAGCTCATGTTTGGTTTAGAAAAAAATCATATTTTTAATAAATTTTTATTATGATTACTGAAATTTATGTTTGAAAAGTTCTGAATCTCATGAAATGTATGGTTAAAATTGATTGTTCACTTTGATTTGAATTTTAATCTTCTTTTTTTTTTTTTTTTTTGTGGAATCAAACAAGGGCTTAGCAATTCAGTACCAAAACAACATTAAAGAAGAAATATAGTCCTTGTCGTGAGAGATTTTTTGAAAAGTAATTTTAAATATCTAATGATTGAAAGTAAATAAAAATTATGAAAAATATGTGAAAAATGATTTTTCTTCGAGACATTTTGTATTTAAATACGTCTTGAACTGCTGTAAATAATCGAAATTTAGATGCATATTAAATAAATTTTCCATACACATCCTGCATGTAAGTTGATAATTATGTGCTCAATAAATAAAGTAATTAACAAAAGTGAGTATGACATTTAGTTTACTTTTTTATTTTTTTAATGTCGATACTCACAAATCTATTGATAAATATTTAACAGTGAGAAAAGTAGTAAAATTATTAAACTATCAACAGTGTCACGGTTGATAAAATTTATTAGAATGTCTCAAGAGGTGAGATTATGGAATTGATATTGATTTTCTTTTTAATTAATTGATGTGAACAAACTAAGACAGTCATTTCTATAAATTGTCTAAATTCAGAAGTAATTTTTTATTTTTTAAAAGCTTGCCAAACGAATTCTAAATATATGACATAAAGATATAGTTTTCCAATGCTCAAGTCACGAGATAGTTACAAGTGAAAGTGCATAATACTAATATACACAAATTTTGATTAAAAAAAAGTTTAGAAGAAATCTTACCTACCGCTAGAGTTTATATTCAATATTTCTGTTTCTTTATTCTGGTCGAAATTAGCTTCCATTTGGCCCCATTTTTCATAAAATCTTTTTTCGTTCTTGAATGAGGAGAATTTTTGGTAACGGTTTGAGGGTAATTGTGTAATTTTAATTGATCAAAAAAGGGTATTTCTCAACGGGCATTTTGCTTTTGCTGTGACAAATATGTTGACAAATTTTTAGGAGCTTGTTTGGTATATTTATTAATCTAATTAAAATCAATTTTTTTATCGTTATTTCACTATTTCAGTTGTCATTTTTGAATTCTTCTCTCACAAGTAGAATCCACTTTATCACTAACAGTCAAAAAAATTAATTATCAAAATCTCTACCAAATAAGCACTAATTCATCGTCACTTTAATAAAATGTATTTTGGTCAAATATTTTCCTTGAAAGAATCAACAATAATGCCAGGGTTAGAAACAAGGTGAAATCTAGGATTTTAAAAAAGCTGATGTTACATGTTGATTGCCTTTTCATTTCAATACAATACAATACAGTAATTGAAAAAGCCACACTAGCTTTCTCTCTCCACTTCACGTGGCCACCAAAAAATGATAATGCCTTTTGTACAATATATCTCAACAACATTGTTGACAATATTTTATATGTCAAAAATGTTTTGGTTTGAAAGATAAACTATTTTTTAAACTGTCCAATAAAAACATGCCACGTGACATGTTGTCAACAAAAGTAAATAAATAAATTACTTGGGGCATGCTCGTTGTAATTTTTTGATATAAGATTTTGTGAACATGTTTAAAATATGTGAAAAAGTTATGAATTTATAAATAAGCTTGTTTTATTAAAAGAATACAAAAGTCTTGTATTATCTTGTTGTCAATGTAAATAATTTACTTAAAAAATGAGAGAGTAAAATCTCGTTTATTATAGCATGAAGACATTACTAAGATACTTGACCACGTCATCTACTGTAGAATTTTTAAATTGTTTTGCTAATATTAACGTGAAGGCTACTTATGGGTAAGGAAAATATATTTACATTGAAAAACTAATTGTACTTAAAAACTAATTTTGTTATAATTGAAGTAACGAACTTTTCTTTTCTTCATCTCAAATATAAAACCTGTTAGTAACATAAGTAATTCTAAAAATCATATTTAATAAAATATATCTCTCGAGATAAAGCTTAAATTAATATTAAGCACAGCCAAACATGCAATTTTTAAACAATCTTAGGGTGAGTTTGACTACCAATATTTTCCATGGAAAATGTGTATTTTCATCCAAATTTCAACTTTTGTGCTGTTTGATTGTCATTTTTTTCTATAAAACATATTTTCCTACTTTTGGTCCCGTGGTCATATTTTCCTCAAAATCAAGGAAAATATTTTCTTTAAGGGGAGTAAGATTTTCTTTTCAGGGAATTCACACTTTGTTTCTCTCTCTCATCTATCCACTCTCTCTCAAATACCCACCAGTAAAAAGGGATCAGTATAATATTTTCTAACTTGAAAATTAAATCAATCAAACATATTTAATTGAAAAGTTTCATACAAATAAATTCCAGGCAATTGAATTATCTGAAATTTATTTTTTTTTTCCATGTAAATTCCATACTTGCAACCAAACGCACCCTTATTTTCAAAAAAAAAAAAATACAAGTAACAACAAGGCCATTTTTGAGCTCCATTTTTGGGAGAAAATAGATTTTTGAATAGTGGTATTTTATTATTATTATTATTATTGTTTTATTTTTTTTGGAGAATGTATGTGTTTAAAATTAGAAAAAAGTTACGAGTTTAAGTGTAAAATTAATTTCTGGAATAATATGTGGTTAAAGATGAATTTAAAAAAAAAAATTGAGTTTCAAAAAAAAAAAAAAAAAAAAAACGGAGCTCAAATGTAGGCTAAAATGTAGAAGATTTCAAGTCCTTCATCTATCTTTGCAATTCTATATTGAGGACTTGGAGATGGATATATTCAAATGACATATTACATTTGACTGTATCAACTATCATGTGCCAATTTTTCAATGAAAATATTTTTGCAATGAGCTCTGATGGCGGAGTTAACACCAGACAAGGTGAATTTGAGTTTTACAATCTATCGAACAAGCTAAGTGCATTTTCACTGTAGTAGAGTTTATGCAATTTTGAGTCGGGAATATTATCAAACACCTTAACTACTACACCCATGATGAGGTTTATCTAAAGTACCATCTTAAGTGAAATTGTGTAAAAACTATCTTGAGTTTAAAATTTTCAATTTTGAGTTAGACATTAATTTAAAGCCTTTTGGTTTTACTTATATATGTATTGTGAAATTTTTTTGTCTCATAATACTGTAACAAGATTGGAATTCACATTTAAAATTGACCTGTACGAGGAGGGTTCGAAATTCTTTATGACCCCACAAGGCACACTTTCCACAAGTAATCTCTTCCTCGCACATTAGCTATTCAAGTTTTCTTTCCATTAAATGAAATCTCCATTCTTAGCAAACTTGTACCATCACCTTCAGAGGTGAATCCAGGAGTTTGAGTCAACATGGGCGGCTGTTGACCATCTACTGTGAGCTGCAATAAAATATTAAGAGTCCGTTCAATATCCATTTTTTGCAAAAAAATACTTTTTGGAATAGTGATTTGATGGAAAATGTATGATTAAAAATAAAGAAAAGTCTTGAATTTGCGTATAGTACTATTTTGTTGAAGAATGCGTGAATGAAAAAAGGAGAGGAAAATGGAAATCAAACAAGGCCAAAAATTTAAATATAACAATTATTTTGTTTAGATTGAACATACATAATTTTATTATAAGAATAAAAATGACTCATCAAATGACATTGTTGTCAAGTTTTATATAATTCGAAGGAAGAGCGCGAATTCGAATGTTCACAATTTTACTCACATTAAAACAATTAAAACCTAACAAATATTATTTTATTAAATTTATTAATCCAGAATCTGTTCAAACTATACAAATCGGAATATATATACGCAGCAGATTTACAGAAAACCTAAGCCACTGGATCAAAGTTTAGATTTATATTTAGGCTCAAACCATACGCCCTTTACAACCATCACAGAGGCACCGAACTCAACACACGAGCCCTCAGAACCCCAAAACACCAAGTCGCTTCACTGGAACCGAAAATGGACAGACCACTTCCAACAGTTTACTCACACAAAGGAGACTAACACAATGACATGACACAGAGAAGAAGAAAAGGTCACAAAGACGAAAGCCATTGAAGGTTCCAGAATACACAGAAAAAAAGAACAGAAAAATGACCGTCCTTATCCCAAACAAGGGATAAGGGACATATATATAGTAAACCAATCCACCGTTAGATTGAGTGGGTTAATCCAACGGTCCAAGAACGACTAGGGATAAAAGGGGCTGGATATTGGGCTCGGTTTAAGTGGGCCTTCTAGGTTTACAATAAATGGACCATCCATTAATTCCAAATTGGGCCTTATTTCATCACTTCCTATTAGTTGGACTGATCAAATGGCATCACAGCCCAACAAATCTCCACCTTGATGCCAGTGATTATACAAGAAGCCTAATAAATGCAAAACACAATTTAAATGTCCTCAAAAAAAGATAGCTTCCCCGTATTCTCAACAAGCATCAACCTTAGCACCTGTACAGAACAAAACGCTTAACCAGTATCAATGTTCAAAATTTGTAAACAAGACTTAAACTTGTTTAAAGGTATTACCTTAGTACCTACATCAGTTGGATTAAACTGGGTTGCAATTTTCTCAAGTAAAATAAGTTCTTTAGAAACAACATCTCTAATAAAATGTAACTTAACATCAATGTGTTTGGTTCTTTCATGAAAAAAGGGTTTTTACATAGGTGAATTGCACTTTGACTATCTGAATATAAAACAACAGGGTTACTTAATTCATTTATTTCAGATAACAAACCCTTAAGCCATAAGCCTTCTTTTATTGCTTCAATTGCAGCAACATACTCAGCTTCAGTAGTAGATAAAGCAACAATAGGTTGAAGTTGAGATTTTCAACTAATACATGTATTACACAAAGTAAACATATAAGAAGTAGTAGATTTCCTATTGTCTCTATCTCCGGCAAAATCTGAATCTACAAAACCCTTAAGTACAACACCTTTATTACAGGTACTAAAAATCAATCCAACATGTGAAGATCATTTCAAGTATCTCAACAGCCATTTTAAAGCAACCTAATGGTCAGGTCCTGGATTGGCCATAAATCTACTAAGTGTGCTAATGGAATGAGGTACATCAGGCCTAGTACATACCATAGTGTACATAACAGAACCTATGGCATTAGCATAGGGTACATTTTCCATTTGTCTAATGTCAGATTCATCTACAGGACATTGCTCCTTACTAAGTTTAAAATGGCTGGCCAATGGAAGCGAAACAGATTTAGAGTTATGCATGGTAAATTTAATCAACATTTTTTCAATATATGCAGTTTGCTTCAAGTATAGTAACCTATGATGCCTTTTCTTAGTGATTTCCATTCGTAGAATTCTCTTTGCATGTCCTAGGTCTTTCATTTCAAATTCAGCACTTAAAGACCGTTTTATCTGATTAATAACATGCATATTTTGACCAATCAGTAACATATCATCCACATAAAGAAGTATAAAAGCAACAATAGCATTTTCATCATTTCTTTTAAAATAAAGACAATGATCATATTCACTTCTTTTGAAACTAATAGCGGATACAAAATTATCAAACCTTTTGTATCATTGTTGTAGAGATTGCTTTAAACCATATAATGATCTTTTTAACAAACACACATGATCGAATTAGTTTCCTCAATAAAACCAGGTGGCTGCCTCATATAAATCACTTCATCAAGGTCACCATACAAGAAAGCAGTTTTCACATCCATTTGTTCAAGTTCAAGATCATAATGAGCAACAAGAGCAAGCATAACTCTAATGGTTGTGTACTTTATCACTGGTGAAAATATCTCATTATAGTCTATGCCCTCTTTTTGTGTAAATCCTTTCGCTACAAGTCTAGCCTTAAATCTTATGGGCATCTTTTCAGAATTTCCCTCCTTAATACTAAAGATCCACTTGCAATCAACAAGGGTCTTACCTGCAGGTTTAGGGACTAAAGTCCAAGTCTCATTTTTCATTAAAGAGTCCATTTCATCTATCATAGCAGCATGCCAATTCTCAGATTGTTGGCAGCTCATAGCCTCTTCATAAGATTTAGGTTCTTTAAACACTAAGTCTTGATAGGACAAAACAGCAAGAGAAAGGTAATCACCATACCTAACTGGTTCTCTTACTTCTCTCCTAGTCCTATCTCTAGCTAATTGGTAATCCCCCAATTCATCAGGCTGACTTTCCAGATTTTCTTGAACACTTTCTTCTTCATTTTCTAGAGGACCAGAAGCTATTTCAGCTTCTTCATCCACCTGTTCATCACCAATAGGTTCAGTAGGTAAGCCAAGCTCCACCTGCAGCTTGGTATTATCACCCCTTTCATCACCAGATAACCCCTTTGGCTCTTTATTTTCTAAACAAGGCATATTTGACTCATCAAAGGTCACATCTCTGCCGGTGATGATTTTAAAACCTTTTACCTCTTTACTCCAAAGCCTATAACCTTTAACCGCATCGGGATATCCCAAGAAAACACATTTCTGGGCCCTAGGTTCAAGTTTTCCTATACTCTGATGGGAATAGGCTGCACAACCAAAAATTCTTAAATGAGAATAATCAGGAACATGTCCTGTCCATTGCTCTTCTTGGGTTTTATCACCTAGAGCACTTGAGGGGGTTCTATTAACAATATATGAAGCTGTCATTATAGCTTCACCCCATAAAACCTTAGGGACACCTGAGCCTATCAACATGCACCTAACCTTATCTAGCAAGGTTCTATTCATCCTCTCAGCCACTTCATTTTGCTAAGGTGTATAAGGTACTGTTTTATGCCTTTTAATACCAGATTCTTTGCACAACTGATCAAATTCAGCATTGCAAAACTCAAGGCCATTGTTCGTCCTAAGGATCTTAATTTTCTTTCCAATCTCATTTTCAACTAGAATCTTCCAAGTTCTGAATTTCTCAAAGGTTTCAGATTTATGTTTCATCAAATAAACCCAAACCTTCCTAGAATAGTCATCAATTAAGGACAAGAAATATCTATTTCCTCCTTGAGTAATAGTGGATGAAGGTCTCCACAAATCAGCATGTATATACTCAAGGATAGAAGTGGTTCTATGTTTTCCTGTGTTAAAAAGAAGCCTATACTGCTTACCTAAGGTGCAGTTTTCACAAAAGGACACCTTAGATATAGAGTCTTTTCCAAACACACCTTTCTTATAAAGGATGTGTAGGCCCTTTTCACCTACATGGGCTAATCTCTTGTACCACTTTAAGGTAGCATCAGCTTCTACACTAGAAGACTCACCTATGTGATTAGACAATGTACTAGCTCTGGTCACATAAATCCCATTTCTTTTAACACCTTTAAAAATAACAAGTGATCATTTTATCACTTTTAAGAAATCATCTCCTATTTTTCCTTGCAATCCCATATCATCTAGATTTCCCATGGAAATCAAATTCCTATTTAATTCAGGAACATACCTCACCCTTTCAAGAGTGTAAATGTATCCATTATCGAATTTCAAAGTGACATTTCCAACTCCCTCAACTCTGCAGGCTATATTATTGCCCATAACCACTTCTCCTCCATCAATTTTCTTAAAATTGTCTAAGTATGCCTTCTTAAAGGTCATGTGGAAGGTACAACCAGAATCCAAGATCCATTCTTGGTTCTGATTCTCATCAACCACATTTGCAGAGCTAGGTAAATTTTCAGTCACAGCATATACATCAACTGTGGCAGAACCTTCAGATTCTACCACATTACCTTCATCAACACCCTTCAGTTTCTGTTCATTTTTCTTCTTATAACAGTCTTTAATAAAATGTCCAGATTTTCCACACCCATAACACTTTTTAGTCCTAGTCCTTGACTTAGACCTACCTCTACTTTTAAACTTTCTCCTATTGTTGTTTCCCTGATTATTATGGCTTTCCTGAGTACCACTAGACCTACTTAAAGTCCTCCCTCTAGCAAACAAGTTTTCATGGCCACTATTACCTCTCTCAGACTTAAGTTCAAGTTTCTTACTCCTTAAAGAGTCTATGACAATATCAGGTATAAGAGTATCTCTACCATACTTAATGGCGGCTTTAACCTCTTTGTAGGCTTCAGGTATAGCATTAAGTAGTACTACAGCCTTATACTCATCGGAAACTTTCTCACCTGTATTGATAATGTCTTGAACTAACTTATTAAAAATGTCTAAGCTATCTTCTAAGTCTCTAGTTGGATCTATCCTAAAGCTGAAAAATTTTCTCTAATAGAAACAACTTATTAGGCAAAGACTTAGGTAGATAAAGTTTCTCTAATTCATCACATAGAGCCTTAGCAGTATTATGTTTACCTACTTTTTTTAAAACTTGATCAGACAAATGCAAAATAATGGAGGTATAAGCAAGTTCATCAGATTCTTCCTTTTGATCATCTGTCATGGTATCAGGAAATTCATCTGTTATTGCTTTAGAAACTTTTTGCTGAACTAAAACACCTCGCATTTTTTGTTGCCAAATGGGAAAATCCCCTTTTCCATCAAAAACATCAAGTTCAAAAGATTGTCATGTTTTATTGTGAAAAACTAACACACAGGGTCTTCCAAAAAATTAAAAACAAGACAAATGATCAACTTTTGAAAAACTGTTGAATTTGACCTTCACAAAAAATTTATGTTTTAGGTCACAAAAAAATATGCAATCAAATGAATGAGCCACAGTTATTTTAATCACAAATAATTTCAATCAATAACAGGATCAGTAAGCATACTAATGTAAACACCACAAGAACCAAAGAATATAACAATGTAGGCAAAAAACCATATCTCAGTATCAAAAACAATATCTGCAGGACCTAGGGTTGATCAAATTCACCAGGATTCCGTGAGAATCAAGTTCTCAGGCCAAGGCTCAATTTGAATCACCCACACTTTAATGATCATAGGCAAATATAACAAGATATCACTAACTAATGTAACAAGTTGCAATATAAAGCAAATAAACATATCAACATAGTCACATAGAGGCAAATACTCATAAAAGCAGAATTAAGAGTGTGTGCAGTCGTGTAGGGTTCAAGAATGTGCAAACCGAAGGTGGTTAAACAATTAACCACCAGCTGAAATCAAAAACAGGTTATCGCGGTAGGGGATAAGTGCTCTGCAGGTCACCAAAATTCAAGTCAAGCCATAACAGCTTCAAGTCCTTCCAATCAATTTCGAAGTTAAGGTTCCAGCTCAAAAACGAAACCCACAGGGACTCGTATTTCAGGTTCTTTCACAGATCAAGGCGAGGAGACACAGAATTCCCTCGCATTTCATAGTCCAGTAATGAATCAGCTCCACAGACCACAAGGTTGACTCAAATCAAAACCTAGGGTTTTGCGATCTACAGTTGAACACCTGGAAATTAATTTTCCAGTGTTCAAACCTTCAATCGAAGACTCAAGAACGGACAAAGAAAGCTTTGATACCACTATTAATCCAGAATCTGTTCAAACTATACAAATCGGAATATATATATGCAGCAGATTTACATAAAACCTAAGCCACTGGATCAAGGTTTAGATTTATATTTAGGCTCAGACCATACGCCCTTTACAACCATCACAGAGGCACCGAACTCAACACACGAGCCCTCAGAACCCCAAAACACCAAGTCGCTTCACTGGAACCGAAAATGGATAGACCACTTCCAACAGTTTACTCACACAAAGGAGACTAACACAATGACATGATTATCACAAAGATAATCAACAGAAGTTCTCACACAGAGAAGAAGAAAAGGTCACAAAGACGAAAGCCATTGAAGGTTCCAGAATACACAGAAAAAAAAGAACAGAAAAATGACCATCCTTATCCCAAACAAGGGATAAGGGACGTATATATAGTAAACCAATCCTCCGTTAGATTGAGTGGGTTAATCCAACGGTCCAAGAACAACTAGGGATAAAAGGGGCTGGATATTGGGCTCGATTTAAGTGGGCCTTCTAGGTTTACAATAAATGGACCATCCATTAATTCCAAATTGGGCCTTATTTCATCACTGCCTATCAGTTGGACTAATCAAATGGCATCACAGCCCAACAAAATTTAATGACACAATTCAACAAGTACAATAATGGTTACGTTTACTACAACTCCTGCAAGGGGTCACAGGTTCGATTCACCTTTGTTCCCCTTCTTATTAAATTTTGGTAAAAAAAATTGTAGTATAAGAATAATACAAAACAAATTTGTTGGTAGAGGATTTGAACCGAAGGCTTCAAATATGTTACACGCAAGCTCTGAGCTGCAACGGATGTTTAAAAATAAAATGAATTAACAGTAATATAATGTAAAACTTAAATCTATTGTCAAAATATATATCTCCCGGCGGATCCAATCCTACATAAATTATGGTTGACTTGCCCACTTAAAGCTCATCTTAATAAAAAAAAATTAAATTATTAGGCTAGAAGGTACACATGCATTTACGTTTTGTTTTGATCCAACCAACAGCTAGGGCCACTAAAAAGGACGAGAGTGTTGGGGGATGACTGAGGAGTGTTGAAGCATTCAAAATGGGCATTAAATTTTGATCCAACCAACAGTTATGAGGAAAACTGAAAAAGGACAATTTTGGACTTCTAGGGATGACTGAGGAATATTGAAGCATTTTGATCCAACCAACAGTTGTGAGGAAAAGGATAATTTTGGACTTCTAGGGATGATTGAGGAATATTGAAGCATTCAAAACGGGCGTTAAATTTTGATCCAACCAACAGTTGTGAGGAAAAGGACAATTTTGGACTTCTAAGGATGAATTTCGATGTTTTTGGATCCTTGGGACATTAAATTTTGATCTGACCAACTACTGCACTGTCTCAAGTTGGAGATATGTGTTGACATGAGACCAGGAAAGCTTATAGTGGTTTAGAAATGATAATCTGGTTCGACCTTATGGGCTTCAATTATTTAGTTAGGGTTTTAACGC
The DNA here is from genome assembly GCF_002742605.1 of Olea europaea var. sylvestris. Classification (NCBI taxonomy): domain Eukaryota; kingdom Viridiplantae; phylum Streptophyta; class Magnoliopsida; order Lamiales; family Oleaceae; genus Olea; species Olea europaea. The sequence continues at coordinate 64,366 of NW_019238261.1, read as the reverse complement.
ACGAGCATGCTTGAAACGAGGTAGGCCGTGGATTGGTCTTGTGGTGAATTTTCGAGCTTCATTCCGAGTGATGTAAGGTGGATTGCATTCTTGCCATGAACCTTTTGGATAAAGTTGTGACAATATCCTTCATTAGTAATTCAGTGAACACTTGAAAAAGCACTATACATTCTGTAGATTTATTAGTATGTATAGGAAGTTTACTGTATGTTAGCACGATTTTGGCAAGCTCATAAAAGAAACATTTTCAACCTGAGTTTTCTTGGTGGATAAAATACATGCATAAATTCAAAACTGAAAAATACAGGAACAAAAACGAGTTATCAATGGGAAATTTTCACATTGTGCTACTGCACTACCATACCAGACAAGAACTTACTAGTTTTGGTTTAGTTCTTCTTATTTCACAATTTCATTAACTACTATAGCAATTTTCGGGAAAAAAAATTTCCACTCTGCTTGGCCTAGGGATGGCAATGGCTCGACTCGACCCTTTAACCCACGAGCACAGCACGGGCTCGTGAAAAACAAGCCAAGCTCATGCCTCGTGAAAAACGAGTTGAGCTCGAGCTCGGCTCGTTGCTCAAGGACGAGCTCGTGAGCTCACGAGTCACAGGCTCGCGGGCCGAGCCGAGCCACTCACGAGCTCATCATTTTTTATTATTTTATTTATTTTGTAAATTTCCACCTATTTGACGAGCCCATGAGCTCGGCTCGGCTCGGCTCGTGGGCTCGTGAACTTTGTGTCCACGAGTCACTCGCGAGCTCAGCTTAGGACTCGTCATTTGACAAGCCCGAGCCAAGCGGCTTGTTTGATATCCCTAGCTTGACCTTAATGACGAGCCCGAGCCAAGCGGCTCGTTTGATATCCTAGCTTGACCTTAATTTTTAGTCTATATATGCTTCTGGTCCCAACTGCTAATTTATCAAGACAAATAGCTCTATACGGATGCTTTTGGTCTTGTTTGGCAACTACAATTAAGATAAAGACAGCAACTTGAAAAATTAATGACTATATTAAGAACACCAGCTGTAATAGAGGTTTGCAGTCAATGCTTCACGGGGCACAAAGAAGAGGATGACACTCATTTAAAAATCGTTATCAAAATGAACCCATAAGAAATAACGGATTTATTATTATTATTATTATTTTGTGACTCAAGTGTCAGAGTTTCGCTTGACTAATCTTAAGTGGTGGCTTTCCCCCGGTTCGCCACTTGTGTAAATCCGAAAGCGATCACAACTTATACACACTTGGGCCAGACATTCGAGATGCAGTTCTCCTCCATGTGGACCTCCCTTTACAATGTGCGGGCAAGACCTCCGAAAGGACGACAAAGCGCACCATAACTTTGCCTTCACAGAATATTTGCCTTCTAGCTGTCGCAGAAACTCCGATGCTCCGTAAGAACCCTCCTGCTTTACAATTGCACTATGTCCGTGGAAGCCAAATAACATATATTAATAATATTAAGAACTAAATACTAAACATGAACAAAATTAACAGCTGATAAAGCTTATAGGCTTAAATTAAAGAAAATCTTACATTGAAAATTAATTACTTACTAGTATTCCAGCAAAATCAGTCAGCAAAATAGTAAATTTTGCTTCCTGGCCCTAGTCTTCGTTAAAAAAGAAAAACAAAAGTGCAGCATCATGATCGGTTTACGAATTCGGTGCTACCGTAAAAATCGGGAATCGGAACGGAACCGAACCTTCTGGTTCTGAATTTTTAAAACCAAAATAAATACTCCCTCTATCCCAATTATATAGGCTTGTTTTGTTTTTCACACGGATAAAAATTCTTCCTTAATGTCATTGGAAAATTAATTTTTACCAAGATCTTTCCTAATTTACCCTCATTTAGTTTTCAATATGTGGTAGTAAATTATTGCTGAAATTAGTAAAAAAATTAAATGATTTAATTTAAAAATGAAGAAATGAGATTTGTTCCATGTTTTCAAGAATTGAGAAATGTGTGTATATGGATGATTTGAATAAGTTGGCATATTAAGTGGTGAAAATTGAATAAATGTATATTGATAAAAGAACAAAACAAAATATCTTAAACTAAGAAACAGGTCTATATATTTGGGACAAGAGAAAAATGATACTCAGCCTATATAATTAGGACAGAAGGAGTATTTTTCTTCATGGAAGGCAACAACCAGGTTCCAGTCCAATTCAGTTGCTTCCTCATACATCTAACTTTGAAATCTCCAATCTCAACAAGCTTGTGCCTTTGTTCTATGCAGCGCCATTTACTATCCATATACCCCCAACTCACACACTATTCTTCATCGTGATCCATTGATTGCAGTCTTAAAAACTGCATTTCATCATCCTTGCTGGTGAGTCACTGTTCTCCTTCATTACTTGCTTCCAAGAACTTTCAGGAACAAATAACTACTTAAGCCCCTGTTTGTCACTCATTATTTGGAGAACTAAAGAGTTTTAAATAATATTTTTGAAGAACGTGAAGTTAAAAAGTAAGTAAACTTTATTGATTTGTGGTAAAATATTTTATTGCGTAAATATGCGGTTAAAATGATACTGTAACAAACAACTTAAAATTTTAAATGTTGTCAAATAGGGGCTAAATCTCAGCTTATTAAGTGACAAAGCTTATGCATTGTTGGGGTTAAATTATTTGTAACTTTTTAGGAAGAACAATATTGATTGTGGTTAATAAATAGATATTTGCTGTGAATTTGCAGTTCTAATTAATATTTGACCTTGACAGAATTAAAAATCAAAAAGAAAAAAAATCAAAAAGAAGAAGCAAATTTTCGTAACTTTCACTTTAAATTATTAAGTGTATAATATGCATGTATATTTACTGGACTAGTCTTCTCACTTCTATTAATTCTTTTAATGTAAATTATTTTCACATATGTAATATGTAGAGTCAATGTTGGCGTGTACATAAAATACTCATGAAAGACACGTTTGTGGCCGAATATTACATTGATCATATGAATTGTACAGTATTATGATTTGTGAAGGCTTCAACTAAATTTTGGCAGCAAAATGTTTCTGCATTCTGTTCTATTCCTTGTCTTGTGGCTTCCATTGGCATTGGCAGCTTCTAATTATGTCAACACAACCCGAAGCCCCACTACCATAACGAAAGGGGCAAACATAAGCAAGCCGAGATGTCCCAGCAAATGTGGAAATCTAACAGTTCCTTACCCTTTCGGCATTGGCTTAGGCACTGGTTGTTCCATAGATCCATCGTTTGAAATCAACTGCAACACTTCTTCTAATCCGCCCAGGCCTCTCTGGGATCGAAATCTCGAAGTTACTGATATAACAGATTCTCATATGCGCATCAAGAATTGGGTGGCTGAAACATGCTATAATCAACGTGGCAACTTGACAGAGGATTCCCAAGTGAATGTTTATTTACCACAAAATTTTGGCTTCTCTGAAATGAATAAATTCATGGTTGTTGGATGTGATGACGTGGCAGTAATATCAGGAACAACAGGGCGTAACTTCACCAGCGGATGTGTTTCCATCTGTTCGTCAAAGGAAAGTATCATTGATGGGGATTGCTCGGGGACGGGTTGCTGCCAAACCTCCATACCAAACGGCCTGCAGAATTTTGAAACTTCAATGACCAGCATTGATAATTACACTAAGGTCTGGTCCTATGCTGGTTGTGGTCACGCCTTTCTTGGAGAGCAGGACAGCTTTACATTCCATAAAGCGAACCTTTCTGATTTGACATTTTATAACAGAACCATAGAGAATGTCCCTGTACTCTTGGACTGGGTGATTGGGACCCAAAATTGTACTGAATCTCACAAATCCAACAATGTTAGTTGTCAACAGAATAGCAGATGCATTGATCCTGATAATGGTCTACAAGGATACCGCTGCACTTGCTTTGAAGGTTATGAGGGCAATCCATATCTTCATCCGGGCTGCAGAGGTCAGTACCAAGCTTTTGTACCATAATTAATCAGAAAATGAAAAAATTGCTCCACACGATTTTCAGACCCTAATGAGATTATTATCCTTTTTTATTTGTCAGATATCAACGAATGCAATCAAAATCCATGTGATCCAAAAGGAATTTGCACTAATACTCCAGGTAGTTATAAATGTTCATGTCCGCATGGATACCTTGGTGATGGCAGAAAAGACGGTCATGGCTGCAATAAACGGACTCCAGTATTCCCGATGATCAAGTTCTCTTTAGGTGCCTTTGACCTCTCTCTCTCTCTCTCTCTCTCTCTCTCTCTCTAAATATCCATTCATTCTTTAGGTGCCGCAGGCCTTTTTTAGCCCAACTAAATATCCATTCATTATTCAATTTGGTGACAACTAAAAGTCCACTTTTAAGCCCAATTAGTTGGAATTTATCTTTCAAGGGCTCATTCCATTATAATTAATGCAACTTAGTCCTTTTCTTCATTATTCCACTACCTTCGATCCTCCAACTTTTATTCAAGTGAGATTTGGTCACAACTTCTATTTAATCATCAATCTATCCTTTTCTTTTCCACCTGCTTCAAAACGGGCTGAACACTGAAACAAACACAAATTAATATAAATTTAATAATTTGACGACGTAAAAATTTAATAATGTGGCATAAATAAGTGCACAAATTTGCACTAATCAAGGAGTTCGCATTGCACATCCATACTTGTTTCAAAATAGTAACACAAAAAAACCCTCTAATTTGTTCGAATGCACAAAGTATATGATATTAATTTATCTTAGATAAGCTATATTTGATGACACTATGAAGGAACTAAGTTTATCAAAAATCTGATATTTATCATTATTGTATTGGTAGGCAATATTAATAACTTAAAATCATGTCCAGTTGTATATTCCTTGGTGAAAGCTTCTAATCTTTATTATGATTACTTTGAATGGTTGGATTTAGCGTGATCAGGTTCTAATTAGTTCAATGTGCGTGTCAAACTAAAAATTTTTAGGTCTTGGTTTTGGCTTCTTGACTTTGATAATTGGTGTTACTTGGCTATATTTTGGCGTTCAAAAACGAAAGCTTATTAAACTGCGAGAGAAATTCTTCCAACAAAATGGCGGTTTGCTATTGAAGCGGCAACTTTCTTCAAATGAGGGTGGTATGGAATCAACTAAAATCTTTTCTGCAGAAGAACTAGAACATGCAACAAATAACTACGCTGAAGATCATATCCTTGGCCGTGGTGGCTCTGGTATAGTTTATAAAGGAATTCTGAGTGATAAACGTATTGTTGCAATTAAAAAGTCAAGAATAATGGATCAGGGCCAAATTGAACAATTTATCAATGAAGTAATTATCTTGACTCAAGTCAATCATCG
>NW_019238261.1:45154-58691 GCF_002742605.1 Olea europaea var. sylvestris | reverse complement strand
TACAAAATTCTCAACCCAAGAGTTCTGAGGGAAGGGAGTTTCGAGCAACTTCATGCAGCGGCTAAGCTTGTCGAAAGATGTCTCAAGTTAAATGGGGAAGAAAGGCCAACAATGAAAGAAGTGGCAATGGAGTTGGAAAGGTACAGAAAGCATAATGTTCAAACATGGATTCAACAAGAAATTCCTCAAAGAAGTGTGGCTTTGGGGCTAACAACTGAGGAACCTGACCTATATCAAGTGTCAATAAATTCTGAGTTCGTTACCGGGGAGTTCTCAGAACAAAATACTATGGACAGCTGCCTGTTACATGCGATCAACACTCCTCGCTAAATGGTGAAAAGTTTCAAACTTCACACGTAAGAAGGTCCTAAGATGACGTACAATTACTTTTTCCTTTATACTTTTTCGAAGTTTATCTTTTGTCATCTTATTCTGCTTGTAATAAGTTCATCTCTTTTTATTAAGAACTTCCTTTTTCTTTTTCTTTTTATGTCAATATGCAAAATGTTATAAGCTTTTATTATCTGTTAATTTTTTGGTGCCACGCATACTCATTGTCTTATTAAAAATGGTCAACTTTGTTGAGTTATGAAATCAGAAATTGATTTGTGAAAGAGATTATATACTATGTGAATGAAGGAAACTCGTTGAGATAAGTTTCACCAATCAATTTTTGAACAGGGCAACAATATAAGCCAATCAAACCACTCTATTTTTAGTTTGATAAAACAAACTACTGTAAAACAATAAATACAGGGTGAAACGTGACATGCATTAAGAATTAAAACTTTATCGAGTGAAATATAAAGATGTGTTTTTTTTTTCCTTTTCTTTTTTTTCCTCCTTTTTTTTCAACAGAAAGATGCAATATTTATGCATCAATGGACTTAACACAATAAAATCGGTAAAGTTTGCATACCATTGGAAACTTAAAATGAAACTCAGAAAGTTGAAGGTCTGATATGTTATAAAAATGAGGTTTTCCTCAAGTGATAGTTCTATTTTAAGATTAGAAAAGATTGAGGAGTGATATTAGGTTCATTTTTATCTTCTGATTAGGACAAAGGCATTATTAATTAGTACAATTTGTCTTTGATTAAACTTAATGGATGCCACCCATATGCTGTCCATGACAATAATTAATTTGCATTTGAACATGTAACTCATATTTGTGTTGACAATTGAAATCTTCAACTACATATGAAAATATAAAAATATTTCTCGTTTTATCAACTGTTATATACTATTTCTAGTTGAACTGATTGAATTCATTATTTCATTCAATCTTATATGGTTACAATTGCATATAATTATTAGTTTTACATGTTTTGGCTGAATTGCTTCTCAATTTTTACTTTTTATTCTTATTCCCGCCCCCTCCCAAACTGGTCAATCTGTGGCTAGTTCATTCGGTTTCTGAATAAACCAACAATCTTGACTGAATTTTTATTCGACTTTTAGAGAGTCGCCTTTCAACCGTATGAGTATCCAGTCTAATTGTTTGATCCGAAATGACTTTCAAAACTTTGATAATTACGGCAATCATTTTGCATCATTAACTCAAAGTGTAAGGTAAATAAGTGCATCAAACATTCAAATTCAAATAATTAACCGAGATAAGAATATCTTCATTATAAACAAATGAAGAGTGGATTCAACTTGTTTTCTCTTGTTTCAAGATTGGTAGTTGGATCAATTCAACATTTATAACTACATTTGACTTTATCAGGTCATTTCTATTGTTTACTGTTTGAGGTGAGCTCACTCTTTCGACTTCCTCTTCGATGGCTTCGGTTAGGTCAGATTAGCAAGTGATGTGATTGCAACCTGAGGTGGTTTATTAGTTGACTGCTACATGACCAGTGATTGAAGCCTTGTATGATGAAGCTTAACGAACTCCATATAAAAGTTTAAGGACGTAGTTCACATATGACGCAAAGTTTGGGAATCATAAATGTTCTACCCTATCAAATTATGTATAGAAATTGTTCCAACAGTAAATTTACCACTTCATGCTGGACATCTGACCATGTAGATTACCGGGCTATGCTCTTTTAGCTTGTTTTATAATTTGGAAAAGACTACTTGTCTAGAGCTCTAGACGGATAGTGGGGTCCTCTTTAGGGACAGGCCCCCCACCTAGCCTTGAATGTATAGCACTCCTCTTAAAATTTAGAATGTACAACACTCAACTTAATTTAGCCTCTGTTTGATTTTGATTAAAAAAAAAAAAAAATTTAACAGGTTTTAATTATAATTGATGAAATGCGTCGTTTAAAAGTTGTGGATCTCACGAAATGTATGGTTAAAATTGATTATTAACTTTTACTTAAATTTTAGAGCCTGTTTGGGAGTGATTTTGAAAATTGATTTTTTGACCGTTAGGAGAAAAGTGGGGTCCACCTATAAAAGAAGAAGTCAAATATGACGGCTGAGATAGTGAAATAACGATCAAAAAATTAATTTTTTGAGTGAAAAAATCGGGCCCAAACAGGCCCTTAATCCCTTTTTTAGTGGAATCAGACTGAGGCTTAGATTTATTAGTACCAAAACAACATTAAAGAAAAAATATAGTCCTTGCTGGGAGTTTTTTTTTTTTTTTTTAAAGTAATTTTTTTTATAGAACCAATGAGTATTAAATTAATATTCCATACACATCCGTCATGTAATTTGACTAGGATGTCTTCAATAAATAAAGTAATTAACAAAAGTGAATATGACATTTAGTTTTCTATAATGTTGATACTCCCAAATCTACTGGTAGTTGGATCATTTCAATCTTTATAACGTCATTTGCCTTTATCAGGTCTTTTTCTATCAGTTACTGTTTGAGCCTTGAGGTGAGCTCACAACTTTGTACTCATTTAAGGCCATGAACGAACATGAAGTCCGACACGAGAACTCAGTCGAATTTCAAACTAAACATGCTTCTACATTATGTTCTATTCCTTCTCTTGTGGCTTCTGTTGGCATTGGCAACTTCTGATTATGTCAACACAACCCGAAGCCCCACTACCATAACGAAAGGGGTATACATAACCAAGCCGAGATGTCCCAGCAAATGTGGAAATCTAACAGTTCCTTACCCTTTCGGCATTGGCTTAGGCACTGGTTGTTCCATAGATCCATCGTTTGAAATCAACTGCAACACTTCTTTTAATCCGCCCAGGCCATATCTGGGCGATGGAAATCTCGAAGTTACTGATATATCAGATTCTCATATGCGCATCAAGAATTGGGTGGCTGAAAGATGCTATAATCAACTAGGCAACTTGACAGAGTATTCCCCAGCTTATATTTATTTACCACAAAATTTTGGCTTCTCTGAAACGAATAAATTCACGGTTGTTGGATGTGACGAGGTAGCAGTAATATCAGGAATGGCGGGGCGTAACTTCACCAGTGGATGTGTTGCCATCTGTTCGTCAAAGGAAAGTGTCATCGATGGGGATTGTTCAGGGACGGGTTGCTGCCAAACCTCCATACCAAAGGGCCTGCAGAAATTTATAATTACAATGACCAGCATTAATAATCACACTAAGGTCTGGTCCTATGCTGGTTGTGGTCACGCCTTTCTTGGAGAGCAGGACAGCTTTACGTTTCATAAAGCGAACCTGTCTGATTTGACATTTTTAAACAGAACCATAGAGAATGTCCCTGTACTCTTGGACTGGGTGATGGGGACCCAAAATTGTACTGAATCTCACAAATCCAACAATGTTAGTTGTCAACAGAATAGCAGATGCATTGATCCTGATAATGGTCTTCAAGGATACCGCTGCACTTGCTTTCAGGGTTATGAGGGCAATCCATATCTTCATCCAGGCTGCAGAGGTCAGACCCAAGTTTTTGCACCATAATTAATCAGAAAATGAAAAAATTGCTCCACACGATTTTCAGACCCTAATGAGATTATTATCCTTGTTTATATGTCAGATATCAACGAATGCAATCAAAATCCATGTGATCCAAGAGGGATTTGCACTAATACTCCAGGTAGTTATAAATGTTCATGTCCGCACGGATACCTTGGTGATGGCAGAAAAGATGGTCATGGCTGCAATAAACGGCCTCCAGTATTCCCGATGATCAAGTTCTCTTTTGTGTGTGTGTGTGTGTGTGTGTGTGTGTGTGTGTGTGTGCTCTCTCTCTCTCTCTCTCTCTCTCTCTCTCTCTCTCTCTCTCTCTCCCCATAACATAAAATCTGAAGAGAAATGCTAAAACCCAAAGTAAACTCCATACTTGAAAGGACTGTGAAAGGAGTTCGCATTGCACATCCATACTTGTTTCAGAGTAGTAACACAGAAAAACCCTCTAATTTACTCGAATAAAGTATATGATATTAATTTATCTTAGATAACCTACATTTGATGACACTACGAAAGAACTAAGTTTGTCAAAAATCTGATATTTATCATTATTGTATTAGTAGGCAATATTACAAACTTAAAATCATGTCCAGTTGTACATTCCTTGGTGAAAGCTTCTAATCTTTATTATGATTACTGTGAATTGTTGGATTCAGCGTGATCAGGTTCTAATTAGTTCAATGTGCGTGTCAAACAAAAAATTTTTAGGTCTTGGTTTTGGCTTCTTGACTTTGATAATTGGTGTTACTTGGCTATACTTTGGCATTCAAAAACGAAAGCTTATTAAACTGAGAGAGAAATTCTTCCAACAAAATGGCGGTTTGCTATTGAAGCAGCAACTTTCTTCAAATGAGGGTGGTATGGAATCAGCTAAAATCTTTTCTGCAGAAGAACTACAGCACACAACAAATAACTACGCTGAAGATCATATCCTTGGCCGTGGTGGTTATGGAATAGTTTATAAAGGAATTTTGAGTGATAAACGTATTGTTGCAATTAAAAAGTCGAGAATAATGGATCAGGACCAAATTGAACAATTTATCAATGAAGTAATTATCTTGACTCAAGTCAATCATCGAAACGTGGTGAAGCTACTAGGATGTTGTCTCGAGACAGAAGTTCCTTTGTTGGTTTATGAATATGTCTCCAATGGCACACTCTTTTACCATATCCATAACAGTGAGAGAATGCCTTGGTTTTCTTGGGAAAATCGTTTGAGAATCGCTGCAGAGTCTGCTGGTGCATTATCTTATCTTCATTCGGCAGCAGCAATGCCAGTTATTCATAGAGATGTCAAATCTCCCAATATATTGTTAGATGATTACTACACAGCAAAAATATCAGATTTCGGAGCTTCGAGGTTGGTGCCTATTGACCAAACACAAGTAACAACTCTAGTCCAAGGAACCTTAGGTTATCTGGATCCAGAGTACTTCTATACAAGCAAATTGACAGATAAAAGCGATGTTTATAGTTTTGGAGTGGTTCTAGCAGAGTTAATGACAGGAAGGAAATCCCTTTCTTTTGAAGTACCTGAAGAAGAAAGGAACCTGGCCACTTATTTCGTTCAATCCGTGAAAGAAAATCATCTGTACAAAATTCTCAACCCAAGAGTTCTGAGGGAAGGGAGTTTTGAGCAACTTCATGCAGCGGCTAAGCTTGTCGAAAGATGCCTCAAGTTAAATGGAGAGGAAAGGCCAACAATGAAAGAAGTGGCAATGGAGTTGGAAAGGTTCAGAAAGCATAATGTTCAAGCATGGATTCAACAAGAAATTCCTCAAAAAAATGTGGCTTTGTGGTTAACAACTGAGGAACCTGACCTATATCAAGTTTCAATAAATTCTGAGTTCGTTACCGGGGAGTTCTCAGAACAAAATACTATGGACAGCTGCCTGTTACATGCGATCAACACTCCTCGCTAAATGGTGAAAAGTTCCGAACTTCACACGTAAGAAGGTCCTGAAATGATGTACGATTACTTCTTCCTTTCTATCTTTTTCGAACTTTATCTTTTGTCATCTTATTCTGCTTGTAATAAGTTCATCTCTTTTGATTAAGAACTTCCTTTTTCTTTTTCTTTTTATGTCAATATGCAAAATGTTATAAGCTTTTATTATCTGTTAATTTTTTGGTGCCACGCATACTCGTTGTCTTATTAAAAATGGTCAACTTTGTTGAGTTGTGAAATTAGAAATTGATTTGTGAAAGAGATTATCTACTGTGTGAATGAACAAAACTCGTTGAGAAAAGTTTCACCAATCAATTTTTGAACAGGGCAACAATATAAGCCAATAAAACAACTCTATTTTTAGTTTGATAAAACAAACTACTGTAAAACAATAAACACAGGGTGAAACGTGACATGCATTAAGAATTAAAACTTTAGCGGGTGAAATATAAAGATGTGCTTTTTTTTTTTTCTCCTTTCTTTTTTAACAGAAAGATGCAATATTTATGCATCAATGGACTTAACACAATAAAATCGGTAAAGTTTGCATACCATTGGAAACTTAAAATGAAACTCAGAAAGTTTAAGGTCTGATATGTTATAAAAAAAATGAGGTTTTCCCTAAGTGATAGTTCTATTTTAAGATTAGAAAAGATTGAGGATTGATATTAGGTTCATTTTTATCTTCTGATGAGGACAAAGGCATTATTAATTAGTACAATTTGTCTTTGATTAAACTTAATGGCTGCCACCCATATGCTGTCCATGACAATAATTAATTTGCACTTGAACATGAAACTCATATTTGTGTTGACAATTGAAATCTTCAACTACATATGAAAATATAAAAATATTTCTCTTGTTTTATCAACTGTTATATACTATTTCTAGTTGGACTGATTGAATTCATTATTTCATTCAATCTTATATGGTTACAATGGCATATAATCATCAGTTTTACATGTTATGGCTGAATTGCTCCTTAATTTTTCCCCTCTAGCTGGTCAATCTGTGGTTAGTTGATTCGGTTTCTGAATGATCGAATGAACTAACAATCTTGACTGAATTTTTATTCGACTTTTAGAGAGACGGTTTTTTTTTCCCTACAACCATATGAGTATCCAGTCTAACTGTTCGATTCAAAATGACTTTCAAAACTTCGATAATTATGGCGATCATTGTTGCATCGTTAACACAATAGCGTAAAGTAAATAAGTGCATCAACAATTCAAATTCAAATAATTAACCGTGATAAGAGATTGGTAGTTGGATCTCTTGTTACAAGATTGGTAGTTGGATCAGTTCAACCTTAATAACTACATTTGACTTTATCAGGTCTTTTTCTATCAGTTACTGTTTGAGGTGAGCTCACAACTTCGACTTCCTCTTTGATGGTGTTGACACATAAAAATTCAGCCCAATCGAACGGCCCAAGGAATGAAGCCCAATTGGAGGATCCCCAAATCAGATAGCCCAAAGAATGAAGCCCAATCAGACAATTCAGGATGAAGGTCCAAATAGGGAGGCCCATGAAAGCGGTAACACCATCGCCCAAACTTGCAAGTCGCCCAGGATCTGAGCGAATGGAGTGCCATGCAATCGCCCAGAGCTGCTACTCTATTCTCGCCCAAACCTTCGAGTCGCCCAAGATCTTAGCAAACATGAAGTGTTGTGGTTATCAAGAAGCGTAGTTATCAAAGCAGTCATTAAAGCAGTCCTATCACGTTCCAAAATTCAAGAAATTCAATTGAAGACAGTTGAACGACAAAGAGTAATGGCAGCAGTTAGAAAAGGCAGTTCCATGACAAGTTGACCATTACGAGAAAAGTGGGCAGTTATAGAACGATCAACTAGTTTTTAGGCGGTTGATCACAAAGAGATCATCCAGGGGGTATAAAAGGAAGAAAAGACATAGAGCAAAAGACCCCGAATCAAAAACTCTCGAACAGAGGACATGTAATTTTAAATTTCTTAGTTTAGATTTAAACACTTCTTTCAGTAACTCGTGTGCTTGCACCCCTTGGAGACATTCTGTTTTTACTTTCCAATTGTAAAGTCATCGCCAATAAAGAACACCCCTTTTTGGGACTTTGTCTCAAGAGGTTTGTCCCTTACACAATCGTCCGATCCCTTTTTAATTGTTAGCGACGAACCCGCGCGAAACAATTTGGCACACCCAGTGGGACAGTGGTATTTGGTGTTGAAAATACAAAAGGTGAAACAATATGCCTTAAAGATCCGATAAGGAAGCAGCAAGTCAAGGAGGAGTCTAGTCTGTGATCGAGCGATATGAGGAGCAGCATGCCTTTCCACGAACAGATGGATAGAATCAGAGCAGTAACAGTCGTTACGAACAAATAACAGAGTTGAGTCCTCGAACCATGCGTGCACTACTTGGAGAACTCACACAAGATGTCGTTGAACAGGTAAATTTTCGAAGTATTTATAATATGGAAAGATTTACCCAAAATGGGAATGCACATTATGACAACATGGCCAAACAACTAAACACTTTGAATGAAATAATGAATAAGTTAGTAGGCCAAATATGTCAACTGATTATGCCTCTTGCAAATCACTTTCAAAGTAGGATAATTGTGGGACATAATCCCTCAGTCCTAAATCCGAATCAAGGGATAGAACCACTTTCTGGTCCCTCTACTTCAAACCAAGGAGGTGGTGCAGTGCCAAATCAGAACAATGGTAGTGGTACGCCTAACTTGGGGGTAATCCAAATGTAAGAGATAATGTCCTAAACAATAGACAAAATACCCCACGTGTTAATGAAGGGATAGATGTTCAGGCTAATGGTAATGGCCCAAGTCATGGTAACTTTGTTGACAATCAAGGATCAATCGGTTAACCAACCTGTAGGAATTCCATATGACCCCAACGTCATGTTGAGGAATCAGATTATGGAAATCGTACAGGATCAGATGGCTTTTGGGGTACGTCCTGTCATTAGGCCGACTTACACAAAGTCATATCCTGATTGGGTAGACCAAGCATATCCATGGCTTAGAGGGTATAAAGTGCCAGAATTCTCACTGTTTATCGGTTTAGGGGAGGTGTCTACTCTAGAACATATAGGGCGATTCACATTGCAAAGTGGTGATGTAACTGATTACCATAAAATGAGGCTTTTCCCTAGTTCATTAACAGGAGTAGCTTTCTCCTGGTTCATCAACTTGCCAGCGAACTCTGTTCAAACATGGCAACAATTGGAACAATTATTCCACGCTCAGTTTTATAAAACTGAGTCTGAAGTCACTTTGACTGATTTGGTGAATCTACGTCAAATGCCAAACGAATGAGCAGAAAGTTTTCTCCAAAGGTTTAGACAGCAAGAAGCAAGTGTTTTGTACCTCTACCCGAAAAAGAATTTGTCAAAATCGCTCAGGGTTGTTTGAACTTTGATTTAAAAAAGAAATTTCAGGACAAGGAATTTCCTGACCTTTTCCATTTGAGTGCGAATGTGATTAGGTATGAACGACTGATAAGAGAGGAAGAGCAGATGAAAAATTCTAGTAAAGGGACTTATTACAAAGACCCAAATTTTGACGTTCATACCATCAGCGATGAGTCATACGATCAAGTCGAAATGTGTTTGGCCGAATTGCTCAAAGGAGACACGTATACTTGTCTTATAATGGCTAAGCCTAGACCATCGGGCAAGGATGAGCCCATGAAAGATGGAAACATAAAGGCTAGAACGTTCTCGTTCGATGTAACCAAAGTTGGCCTTATATTTGATAAATTATATAGGGATAAGCAGATAAAGCTGAGCGATAAGCATAAATTGCCAAATCCTAAACAAATTAAGGGTAAAAAATATTGTAAGTGGCATAATGCATGATCACATTTGACTAACAATTGCTTGGTTTTTCGCAATGTATTGCAGGATGCCATTGAATCAGGACGAATTACGTTCGACGATAAGAAGAAGATGGCAGTGGATGAAAATCCTTTTCCACAGCCACTTGGAGTGAACATGGTGACGTCTGGTTTCAAAAACAAGTTGCCAAAATTCAAGTTGGTCATGATGATGGAGAAGAGGACCCTAGACCACATCCCAATGTCTTTGAACGAATCAAGGGGAAGGAGCCAAAAAAGGACGAAGACGTCCTGTGTGCAAGATGTAAAAGAGAAGTGAGTGGGAATACGGAGAAACCAGGGATATGGCAGCATCCCCATCGCCCTACTTTCTTCCCAAACACTCAGCCTGGTAGAGGGCGAAGTACATCATTCTATAGAGGACCGCCTTTGGAGAGGCAGTTCAGGCCAGTAGATAATGGGAGAACATTCAGGCCGCAACCTCGCCGGCCAAATGTATGGCATTCGTTCCAGTATAATGCAGGAAGGGCAATACCCTTCGATGAGATGACTAGAACCCAACAAAGGCGTTTCCAACGAAACTATGGACGAATGATGAGGCAGCAACAGGGAGTGCCACATCCTAAAGCGCCTAAACTACTCAAGATAGCCAATCAAAATGTTCTCAAAGATAGTGAAGAGACCGGTACAGATGAATCAATGAAAGAGCTAACAGAAACTTCTTCTGGGAGATCAAAGTTTGAGCGAGATAGAAGGGATGGAGAAGATCCAGATCAGCCCCTTACTATCCAGTTTGGTACGTTACCTCCTGTCGTGGCTAATAATTACTTACTGGCCAATGAATTCAAGAATAAAGAAAAAGAAGAAGAAGAAAGGGAGGACAACGAAGGAGAGGCTTGCGTGCTGGAATGTAAAGAAGGCCAGACTTCTAGAGAGGCCTACAATGTTGAAGAAGACGACGGGATGACAGACATCGAAGAAGAAATTGACCTAGAAGAAGAAAGAAGAAGGAAAGGAGTATCGCACAATACTCTGGTGAAGCAACTACATCTAGAGGGAGTTCGCGAAGTAGACTTGTTGGAAGAACCATCTGGGCATCCTTTCGATTTCTACGTACTGTACAGGACGCCCAAAAGGAAGAAGAGAGTGCCTCGCTCTGAAAAGTATGGATTACCTCTAAGAATAATGCCCCCTCCCACAGGTTGGGTAACTGATGAAGAAGTATTAGAAAATAGTAAGGAAGGAATTCAGGAGATAGAGGCTCAACGCGATATGCTGCACGATAACTTATCATAGGGAGATAATTCGACAGAAAACAAGTAGGAAGTAGAAACAGAAGCTGTCGAAAAGGTTATTTTTAAACGGCCAGCCATGAAATTGACTAAACACTTGAGGCCATTGTACGTTAAAGCTCTAGTTAATGGCATCCCTGTGGCAAAAGTGCTTGTCGACAATGGAGCAGCTATAAACACCATTCTTTCTAGGATGATGAGGAAATTTGCAAAGACAGTGGGTGACATGATTCCAACAGAAGTCATCCTTACGAGTTTCAATGGAGGAGCAACTTCAGTTAAGGGAGTTATGCCATTGGACATAACTATAGGGACAACTACTAGGACCACAGTCTTCTTTGTAATAGATGGTCCTACTAGTTACAATGTGTTACTAGGAAGTGATTAAATACACGGAAGTCGCTGCATACCCTCATCACTCCATCAATGCCTGGTCTTTTGGAACAACAAGGGTGAAGCAAAGGTGATGCAGGCCGATCATAGGCCTTTTGCAGCAGAAGCAAACTCAGTGAAAAGGTTCATGTACGAAGGAAACTATGAACCTGTCAGGATAGTCCAAGATGGAGAAGAAACTCAGATCGTCGCACAAAGTGAAGAGCCATTTTCAGTGGACGCACTCACTGAAATGTTCAGCCAAATGAGACCAAATATAGTGGTCTTAGAAGAGCCAGTAATTGGCAAAAGAATAATCGAGGAATCTTGAATGGATTCTAAGCTACAAAAGCAAATGGCCGATATTCAGGCCTTCAAAGCCAGATTAATGGCTTTCAATAAAGAATGCAAGGGCAAAACGAAAGAAGAGGCAGCCCTGAGAGCGCTGAAAGACAAATGGGCAGTATTCGAGTTAGAACAAAGCATTGACCTAGAAGTCAATGCTGAACTATACACTAATAGATGAAGAGTTGTTTAAGAAATGCTCTGATGGTGTATTGCTAAAGTGTGTAAGTTTGCAAGAAGCTAGGACGGTCATGGCTGAGGTGCATGAAGGGATATGTGGAGCTCATCAAGCTGGCCAAAGGATAAGATGGTTAATTATTAGGAGTGGATATTTTTTGCCAAAGATGGGAGAATTATGCGTTCAGTATACAAAGAGTTGTTTAGCATGCCAGAAGCATGGTCCAATACAAAGGGCGCCAGCACGAGAGATGGCACCTATTATTAAACCTTGGTCGTTCAAGGGTTAGGCGATAGACCTAATAGGAAATATTTATCCCCCATCGTCCAAACAACATACTTTTGTTATAGTTGCAACCGACTATTTCACCAAGTGGGTAGAGGCGGTACCTTTGAAAGAGATCACCCAAAAGAATGTCATAGAGTTTATCCGTGATCACATCAGTTATAGGTTTGGAATTCCATAAACGTTGATGGTAGATCACGGAACATCTTTGAATGGGGATCAGGTAAATAGATTTTTGAGCGAGTTTGGGGTTAAATTAGTAAACTTCACACCATATTACGCTCTATCCAACGGACAAGCAGAATCTTCTAATAAAATTAAACATAGCTACACCCAAAGATGAGTATCCAATGCCCACGGTGGATTCTTTAGTAGACTCAACTGCCAGACACGTCATGTATTTTTTCATGGATGGGTATTCAGGATACAATTAAATTTATATAGCTGAAGAAGACATACACAAAACTGCCTTTAGATGCCCTGAGTCCCTAGGATGTTTTGAATGGGTGGTCATGCCTTTCAGCCTAAAAAATGCAGGAGCAACTTATCGAAGGACAATGAATTTAATTTTTCATGATATGATAGGCAAATTTGTTGAAGTGTACGTAGATGATATGGTGGTTAAATCCATTAAAGAAGAGGACCATTTCGAACAATTAAGATGTTCGTTTGAGCGAATGAAGCAATATAAGCTAAAGTTGAATCCCTTGAAATGTACATTTGGTATTAATGCAGGGAACTTTCTTGGTTTCTTGGTACATAAAAGAGGGATTGAATTTGATAAAAATAAAGCGAAGGCCATTTTAGAGGCCAAACCACCTAGCAACAAAAAAGAATTGTAAAGGTTTCTAGGCCAAGTAAACTTTTTAAGACGCTTTATTTCTAACTGTGCAGGGCGAACTAAAGTCTTTTTGCCGCTCATAAAGCTGAAAAATCAGGACGAATTCGTCTGAAAAGAAGAACATCAAAAGGCTTTTGAAAGCCTGAAGACATATTTATCAAGTCCACCAGTATTGGTGTCACCAATCCAAGGACAGCCAATGAAAGTGTACGTATCGGCTGAAAAAGAATCAATAGCTGGAATGGTCGCACAGGAAGACCAATTTGGTGAAAAAAGGGTAATTTACTACTTAAGTAGACGGTTAACAAAATGTGAATGTAATTACTCTGCTATCGAAAAATTATGTCTTGCATTGTATTTCAGATGTACAAAATTAAGGGCTTATTTACGGCCCGTAACCGTTTATTTAATTTCTAAAGTAAATTTAGTTAAGTATATGTTCTCGCGCCCTATTTTACACCAAAGGGTAGGCCTTTGGACATTAGCTTTATCAGAATTCGAGATACAATATATACCTCAAAAGGCAGTCAAAAATCAGGCTTTGGCTAACTTTCTAGCCGATCATCCATGCCT
>NW_019238261.1:15857-44003 GCF_002742605.1 Olea europaea var. sylvestris | reverse complement strand
AATGGCTAAGTTTTATAATAAAAAAGTCATAGCCAAGTCGTTCAGCCTGGACGAATTAGTTTGGAAGACGATACTCCCTTTGGATAGCAGGGATTCAAAGTACGGGAAGTGGTCGCCCAATTGGGAAGGATCATACAAAGTAAACAGTGTGTTGCCCAATGGATCATATCATTTTGAAGATTTAGATGGCACCAAGCACGTGAGATTTATCAACGGCAAATATTTGAAAAAATATGTTCCTTCTTTATCGAAAAGTGAACAAATAAAAGTGTAATCAAAATATGTTGAACGATTAAGGATAAAAAGGTCAGAGCGAAGTACGTTCAAATAAATTCCTTATTATCAAACGTTCATTACAAAGTTGCAAGATACAAATAATAGATGCTCTACAAGCTACAATTAAAAGTAAGCTAATCTCCCGGTCGATCGCCGAGTAAGAGGGTGGACTGGCATCGCACCGCCTTCCTAAATACGTCGCTGCAATGGCGGGCAAAGAGGCTGAGAAGCACTCTTAGCAAGCAAGGTGAACCGCAAGCATCCCAAAAATTGCCTTCTATCATCGAATCCCTTGTAAAGAACAAAGAGACAATGGGAAGAACTTTGATGGGAAAAACTTCGCTGCTGGCCAAGAAATATTTCCTATATCTCCCATACCAAAGGTGACATCAAGACAAGTAGTAAAATGGGCGAACCAAACAATCCATTTTTATAGAAGACGAAGGTTGTGGATTGATTGTCAGAATGCCAAACAATGGCAGCAAATTGGTTTCGAAGAAGAGAATGAAAATGAAGATGGAAGATGGAAAGTGCGAAGCATACGTGCATTTATAGGGGGTGAAGATGAAGAGACAGAATATGAGCGGCCACATTCTGCCTAGTAAATGGAATTAAGTAGCCCAAAGTCTTGGAAAAGAGGTGGAAATATCAAGAGAAAATGTGCAAGATTTTTAGCACAAAGCAGTTAAATGCTTGAAGGATTGGCGATTAAAAGACAAACGTCAAATAAATGCACAAGAAGTTAACATAGATGTTCATTAATGATGTACAAGGTTACAAAGGGAAAGCCAAATGCGAAATTACAAAAAGAAAAAGTTAAGGTGTTGTATGTCTTAATTACAATCCGCTCCATACCAAACGAATTCTTTCCCTAAGTTTTTCCCAGTCCTCGTTCTGTCGAGAGGAAGTGATGTTCAATTCGACCACGACATCATCATCAACTTCCAACTTCTTGTATTGCTCGACCAAAGACTTAGTTCGCTCAGTTCCTTGGGAGGCGTTACACTTTTTAGCAGCCATTCTCGCCTTGCAGTCGTCCATTTTGGCTTGAAGCTCCTTCATCTGAGCAGCCAAACTAGCCATCAAAGAATCTTCAATCATGACTTCGGAAGAGATTTCTTTCAACTCATCCTCAACTTTGTTGATCTCCAGGAGCAAAGACTCTTTTTCAGATACGGCGTGAAGATATTGAGTACTTTTGGCCTTCAGTTCAACATTCTTGGCCAGCAAGAAGAGGACCTCGGAATGGATAACTTTCAACGTCGCTTTAAAATCAGCAGAAAGATTGAGCGACGGAAGTGTCAGTGCTTGCTCCAACTTCGCATTCAAATGCTCAAGGTTATCCTTATGTCTGGCAGCACTAGCCTTACCAATGTCCATATCCATGAAGGACACGTACTCAAATATCGACTGCTTGAGGACCTTCATATCTTCCTCTGAAGAAGTAGCAGGACGACCAGCTGGAGCAGGGCGAGATGTCTTGACTTGCCCCTAGGAAGCGAACATGTCTTGGATAGAACGCACAATCTTATCAGCATCCTACAAAGAAAATTGCCAATATTGAAGATTCTCACTACAACGAACAAGATGGAAGTAAAAGTGAAGCAAAGATTACCTCATCAATAATCTTGGAAGATAGTATATCCCCAGCCAAGTTTGCCACCTGTGGCTCCACCATTCGTGAGGACTTTCCCTTGTCTAAGCGAAAAGATGTTGCCATAACGGGCAGACTCATAGGAGCATCTGCAGAACTCAGAAGCAACAAATCAGAAACCAATAGCACAAGCAAAGGTAAAGCATTAAAAAACTGAATTACCTTCTGCTTCGATGTTTGGGGGTTGACGCCTTGGGAAGAAGGTGGCTCATCCATTGGTTGTGATGAGGATTCTGGGATTGAAAATGTCTCTTTAAGCGTAGTCCCTTCATCAGCTGGTTTGGATGAAGTAGCCTCAGCGGAGGATGATGGAGCAGGAGCTGCCGACACCAAGGCCTTCAAAGAAGAGGCTGAACTTTTTGGAGAAGTCCAAATAAACCATCAGCACACAGAAAAGTTTCAAGTATGGAAAAATATGCTTGTGAGTAAACCAATTTAATTACCTTCCTCCTGATGATAAGAGGGTATCATCATCATCATCAACATCATCCTCCAGAATGGGAGATGCTGAGGTTGGCCGTTTGCGGCTCGCGGCACTTTTGGTTGCAGTAGGCTTGGCAGGGAGAGAAGAAGATGGACGAGCAGACTGTTTAGCGCGACGAGGAGGAGAAGGACTCCGGATGGACAAAGGGGTGACTAAAACAGGAGGAGGGGAAGAAATGCTTGGTTGGTCCAGTGAATGAAAGACACGATTGGCATCAGTCGCAAACAATCTGCGCTTCACTGACGGCCAGAGTTGTTCAAAAAGGGGATGAATGGCACAGCTAGAATTGAAGGGGGCTAATGAAAAATGGCTCGTCAAAAGAAGATTGTGAGCATTGATAGCCTCTGCCTCTGCCTTATTAATGATATGGAAGCGGTCTATCAAGTTCCTTGAATAGCAAGGAGGAACAGGCCAGGTTTGGCCGAAACCAAGTTGGCGAGCAAAAAATTGGAGAGCATATATTTCTACCCCAGCCTTGGCATTGGTCCCAGTCAAAATATCATGAAATAGCTCCCTCCTGGTTAAAAGTTGGATCCAAATGAACAGAGAGGTGCTCGCGCTGTCTATAGTTGAGGGAGGATGCACATAGTCTGGAGTCAAAAAGGGAGGAAAAGGAAAGAAGGAAGGGATTGAATTCAAAGAATAAAAGAATAAAAAAATGTCCCTTCAAGACATATTTACAGGAGCCAGGGGCTCAATGGCTAGCCTATAGCAACTAGCAGAAGGACGAGAAAATGATGGAGTACCAAGCGATGAAAAATAGGATCTCAACCACATTTGAGTGAACCAAAGAGGTCCATTGACAGTGGGAGATGCACCATTCTTCAATTGAGATTGAAGAGAAGCCATGCATCTATAGAGGGCAGCCAAAAAGAAAGAACATAAATTTAGAGGCCTACCACGCGCCAATTCGTGCGCTATGGATAAATAGCTCAGGGAGGGCTTTATGCTTGGTACACACAAAATATATTTACAAAACCAAACCAGAAGAAAGGCCACTCGCTCAGTATGGGAAGGCTCAGCGCTCGAATGGTTATGAAGGGTTTGCAGGCTTGAATAAGACTCGGTAAGATTTTTACCAAACTTTGGAGCGCCACCAGAAATCAAGATTCCAAGAAAAATGGTATCGTACAAAGGTGGCAGATTCACTAGGGCCCCAACATCCCTTAAAGTAATAGACATGGGGCCAAGAGGGAAAACAAAGGTATTATACTCAGAAGACCAAAAACTTAAAGCGATCGAAAAAAGTGTTGAATCAAAAGTAGGGGGTTGAAGAGAAATTTCTAACAAATCAGAAATCCTAGCATTATCAAAAAGTGCCTTAGTAGGACCATGGTCCACAAGGCGAGCATGCCACCTACGGAAAACTACATCAGATTTAGGCCAAGTGGGAATACCTCTTTCGCGAAGTGGCCCCAGCGGCAGAGAGTTTAGAAATGAAGGGCCTTGAGTACAAGAAAACAGCTGGCCTATCACCGCTTGTTCGACTGCCTCTGCAATGTTGAAGAAAGGACCTAGGTAGAACTCATTGAGTTCGACATTGGCAGGTGCGAGAAAGTTCGGAGTTATGTATGGACGATTAAAGAGTTTCTGAAAGTCTTCAAAACTAAAGGAGTCGCCAGATTGAGATTGTGAAGTAGCCATTAGGGACGAAACGGAGTTTTTCAGAGTTACGTAGCAGGGAAGCAAAGAGATGAACAGAAAAATTGTGAGAGAGAAGCGCGAAAAAAGTGAGGCGTGATTTAATGGTGCAGTGAAATGGCGTATTTGGTGGTTATAAGGGTTTGCAAAGCGTCGCACCTTTTCAAGTTATGGAAGAAAACAATGATTGAAATTCTTGAAAATTTCGAATGTTGTTGGAAACACAAAGTGAATATGGCAAAATTTAATAATTGGTATTAATTCTGCCATATTGGGGGGTAATTGTTGACACATAAAAATTCAGCCCAAATCGAACGGCCCAAGGAATGAAGCCCAATTGGAGGATCCCCAAATTAGATAGCCCAAAGAACGAAGCCCAATTAGACAATTCAGAATGAAGGCCCAAATAGGGAGGCTCATGAACGCGGTAACACCATCGCCCAAGCTTGCATGTCGCCCAAGATCTGAGCGAATGGAGTGCCATGCAGTCGCCCAGAGCTGCTACTCTATTCTCGCCCAAATCTTCGAGTCGCCCAAGGTCTTAGCAAACATGAAGTGTTGTGGTTATCAAGAAGCGCAGTTATCAAAGCAGTTATTAAAGCAGCCCTATCACGTTCCATGATTCAAGGAATTCAATTGAAGACGGTTGAACGACAAAGAGTAATGGCAGCAGTTAGAAAAGGCAGTTCCATGACAAGTTGGCCATTACGAGAAAAATGGCAGTTATAGAACGATCAACCAGTTTTTAGGCGGTTGATCACAAAGAGATCATCCAGGGGGTATAAAAGGAAGAAAAGACGTAGAGCAAAAGACCCCGAATCAAAAACTCTCGAACAGAGAACATGTAATTTTAAATTTCTTAGTTTAGATTTAAACACTTCTTTCAGTAACTCGTGTGCTTGCGCCCCTTGGAAGCATTCTGTTTTTACTTTTCGATTGTAAAGTCATTGCCAATAAAGAACACTCATTTTTGGGACTTTGTCTCAAGAGGTTTGTCCCTTACACAATCGTCTGATCCCTTTTTAATTGTTAGCGACGAACCCGCGCGAAACAGATGGCCTCGGCTAGGTCAGATTAGCAAGTGATGTGATTACAACCCGAAATGGTTTATTAGTTGACTGCTACATGACCAGTGATTGAAGCCTTGTATGATGAAGCTTAACGAACTCCATATAAAAGTTTTAAGGACGTATTTCACAAATGACGTAAAGTTTGGGAACCATAAATGTTTTGCCCTATTAAATTATGTATAGAAATTGCTCCAACAGTAAATTTACCACTTCATGCTAGACATCTATGACACGACCCATTTCGAATCACTCTAATGGACTCGATACGTGACGTGCGCCAATAATAGATGCTGACTAGATGTCAAATCTATCACCAATGCCGACTATGAGTTACTTCAAAAAAATGCATCAAAATCAAATGCTTATGTAAAACATAATGCGATAGGCCCAAATTATTTACTTTGTGCTTCATCAAAATGAGTTATTACACACAACATGTCGTGTGGTTCTCATTCCGAAATCGTTAGGCTCTTCCAACTAAAAAGAATCAATTTCCACCTACAGGAAAATTACGGGAAAATATATGAGTTGATAGTTCAATGAGTGGAGAAGTTCCAGAATAATTATACTTTTTCATTTTTACATCTTTACCGAAAATCGAGTTCATATCATTGATAACTCGTAAGATAACATCATATAATTATAGCCAAAACATGAGACATTCACATAACGTGGTAAAATATTATCTCAAAAATTATGATATAAATATAAGCTGATAATCATGCTATAATCTCATCACATCAAATCCACTGAAAAATTCACCAAAAATGTACTCTCTGACTAAAATCTGTAATCCGCCTCTCAGGTTAAGAACTTTCGCCACGAGCCTTTGGCCCCTCCGTGAACGAAAGCGGGTCTCAAGACTTCTGATAATCAATTCTAGAATACGGCCAAGGCCCCTCAGTGAATTATGTATACACAGTCACGACCCCTTCATCCCCAGTCGACCCCTCAGTGTAGTATAGAACACGGTCAAGGCCCATCTGTGAACTAAAAGAAGTGCATAATCACGAATACTTTTTTGGTCAATCTCAATATCATGTTTCACATATCAAACAAATCTCAATATCACATGTCTCATATACCAAGTTACAAATATACAATAAATAATCCTTGAAATTTCACATGTATCATAATAAAAGATATTTCCTTAATAACTATATAATTCGAACACATAGTTGCATATAATTGCACATGCTTTAAGAATATACTTAATTTATAAATATTTTAAAAATATTTATATTTTTCCACTCATAATATTATGTTCGCAAAATCAACCTGGTTGGTAAGCTGTTCTGATGTCAGTATCGTTGCCTGAAATACGATATAATTTTTAAATGAACAATTAATTATTTCAATAATTTCAATAATTAAATAGGCGATACCCAAACTTAATCATTTCACGTTTAAGCGATTTTCACAGTTTCTTTAATAACTAAAACTACTTTTTCTTTCATTTAACTCAATTTCCTAACTTATTATACTTAACACATTTAATAAAATTGAATTTAATCTAACCATCTAACAACTATAAAATTAATCATAACTTGACAATAAATAACTTTTTGCTTACCTTTTAAAATTGAGGAATTCAAGCCTGATAGTATAGATCACTTATTTTCTAACAACTTGGCAAAAAATTTCTAATTTATTTTTCTTCTTTTTTTCCCTCTTTCTCTTTTTTCTTTCTTTTCTCTCTCTGCCTCGTTTCTCTTGTGCGTGTTTTGTGTGTGTTTTTTGTAAATAATGAATTTGGATTGTATATATATAAATGGGATGGATTTGGATGACTTCGGTGAATGTCCACCGCCTGCCAATTTATTTTTTAATTGTTTTTTTTTTTTACATCTTTGACTTTTCTTTTTTGTATTTTTTTTATTAAGGTATTACAAAACTTACTCCCTTAAAAGAATTTCTTCCTCGAAATTTAATTGGTTAAATACGAAGAAGCTGCGATTTTGAGAATACATATGCTCTTCACTTTCCTATGTCGCTTCTTCCATAACGTGATTCCTTCATAAGATTTCAACCAAAAAAAATAGTCTTACTTCGCAAGACCTGTTTCTTTCTATCCAATATCTAAACTATTTCTTCCTCATAGTAAGATTTTCTTTCTCTTTCGACTCCACTGATAATCTTATAGCATAAGTTAAATCCGACTTCTATTTACTAAGCCTCAAACAGATGGAATACATGTTGAATCGATACCTTAAATATCATCCTAATGATCAATTTGTGATATTTTTAGCTTTTCATTTTATCACCTAACGATAATATGTACACAGCTTCAAGTTCGGCTCCTTTTCGAATACAAATATACCTTAACCTTTTGTGATCAGTAAGTATTGATCTTCCCACCTTGTGATAATGCCACAATTCCTATATGTCAATCCCAATATAACCAACAATATATCATGATTTAATCATATCTTTTTATCAATCTAGAACATAATCCATATTTTATCATTCCACTTACAGAACATTTTCTAAACCATAACATAATCCATTATCATAAATCATTATCGTGAATCAATCATTCATCATCTTTAAATATAAGAGCAAATATTTCCTCATAATTTCCTATTAACAAAACTTTTGACATTTCTATACTCATACAAATTTTGTTCTTTCTTTTTATAAAGAGACAATAATAACATTTAATCCATGAAAATCTACACTCTTATTCCATAAATGGGTCGTCTATCATCAATGTATAATCCTTCTTGTATATTGCATAAAGACCTTTAATTGAGATTATGTAATCCAAAGATACTATTTCACAATGAGTAAAATCTATATTTGATAATCTCTTAGACTTTAGACATATCCAACATATCCTACTTATATTCCTTAACCGATATACTTTGATAAAAATGGAATACTTGGTTCATGATCCATACAATTGAAAATAGCCCAAAAATTACGTTACTAAAATTTCAATAAATTCATCTTAACTTCAAAATTTAACTCAACGCTTCCAAATTATATGAAATGTAATGCAATAATCCAACGAATGGCCTTAAAAAAATCAACTAACTTAATAACCCAAATTTATCATCACATTATTTTGTTATAGGACAATCATTATATTCATTTACATGTTATTCACCGTATCATGTTATGATCATGTAAACTTGGCATTTATCGTCATATCGTATGACCTAAAACATTTAATTATATCAATTTTCCTTAATACTACAAGATAATAACCTTTATATTTATCACATGAACATTTTACACATCAATATACCGCATGTTAGTTTTCCAATCTCAACAAATTTCGATTCTACCATTCTCTAATTTTTTTTTGCCACATAAACATACCTAGATGTACATATCCATTTAATTCTATTTTTAAAGCAGCAAATCAGCCCATAATAGGTAATCATTATGAAGTTCATCCTTACTATTCTCACATTCCTTGTAATCAAACAATTCACAAATAATCGAAATAATTGGAATTACCATTAATTTCCTCGATGCCTAAAATATACAATAACACATTGTTATCTATCAATCAACAAATCATCATTTTGTCTTCCACGATTTCTTATCATATATCATAAATATACACCATCATAATTTCTATTATCATTTCATAAAAGTGGCCACAAATCACCACAAAATTTGATAACACTAATGACCATTTGGCTTCAAGAATAATTAAAATTCCCCAATGATTTTCACCAATCACACATCACATCATTTCCTTGTATTTATCGTGTAAGCTATAGCTAAAAATTTTCCTATATATCATGATCTATTCAACTCTTAATACGTTACATACACCATAATTTCAACTCAACAACTAATAACATTTCCAACCATCGGATCATTGCAAATATCATACTTACATACTAGTCATCTCTGGATCTGATAAAGAACTTTTCAATCATTTTTTGTTCCATACATTCGAGCTAGAGAGCCTGTGATTTCTGCCACCATAATATGTGATCATACCCATTGACCATGTATGAACCATAAAAATTTTCAAAATCATGCTCTGATACCACTTTGACACGACCCGTTTCGAATCACCCTAGTAAACCCGAGACTTGACGTGCGTCGATGATAGATGCTGACTAGACGTCAAATCTATCACCAAGGCTGACTATGAATTACTTCAAAAAAATGCATCAAAATCAAATGCTTATGTAAAACATAATGCGATGGGCCCAAATTATTTACTTTGTACTTCATCAAAATGAGTTATAACACTCAACATGTCGTGTGGCTCTCGTTCCAAAATCATTAGGCTCTTCCAGCTAAAAAGAATCAATTTCCACCTATAGGAAAATTACGGGAAAATATATGAGTTGATAGCTCAGTAAGTGGAGAAGTTCCAAAATAATTATACTTTTTTCATTTTTACATCTTTATCAAAAATCGAGTTCATATCATTGATAACTCGCTAGATAACATCATATAATTATAGTCAAAACGTGAGACATTCACATAACGTGGTAAAATATCATCTCAAAAATCATGATATAAACATAAGCTGATAATCATGCTATAATCTCATCATATCAAATGTACTGAAAAATACACCAAAAATATACCGTCTGACTAAAATTTGTAATTCGCCCCTCGAGCGAAGAACTTTCGCCACGGGCCTTTAACCTCTCGGTGATCAAAAGCGGGTCTCAAGACTTCTGATAATCAATTCTAGAGCACGTTCAAGGCCCCTCAATAAACTATATATACACGGTCACGACCCCTTCATCCTAGTGATGGCAAAAAAACCCAACCCACCCCGCCCCGCCCCGAATGGGGCAAAAAAAACCCATCCCGTGAAATTTTATTTTTTAATTTCAAATTATATTATTATTAGATAATAAAATACAAATGTAAAATTTTAATTAACTACAAAAGAAATAAAATTTAGTCAAAACATAAATTTATTTGAAATTGTTTAATTTTTAACATTGTTTATTTCAAGTGTTTACTTTGAATTTTAAAATTTTGAATTTATATTTTATTCTCTAATGATAACTAATTTGAAATTAAAAAAAAAAAAAATTAAACGAGGCGACAAATAGGGCGTGGGTTGGGCGTCACGGGGCGGGCCCCCCTCCCGCCCCGAACCAACCCCACTGCCATCCCTAGTTTATCCCCAGTCGACCCTTAGTGTAGTATAGAACACGGGGCTTGACACCTCCCCCATGAGATAATCACAAATCTGCCGTGGTTTCGTTGCCAAGGTGCGACAGGCCTGGCAACCCTGCCTTGCTATACTTGACCGACGCTGGCTCCATACTGGTAGAAGCTCCTAAGGGACCTCTTACCACGCTATGAGCTCATTGCCAATGCCCCTCTTTAAACTAGAAGAAGTACATAATCACAGGTATTTTTCTAGTCGATCTCAATATCAGATCTCACATATCAAACAAATCTCAATATCACATGTCTCATATACCAAGTTACAAATGTACAATAAATAATCCTTGAACTTCCACATGTATCATAACAAAAGATATTTCCTTAATAACCATATAATTCGAATACATAATTGCATATAATTGCACATACTTTAAGAATATACTTAATTTATAAATACTTTAAAAATATTTATATTTTTCCACTCATGATACTATGTTCACAAAATCAACCATGTTGGTAAGCTGTTCTGATGTCAGTATCGTCGCCTGAAATACGATATAATTTTTAAATAAATAATTAATTATTTTAAATAATTTCAATAATTAAATAGGCGATACTCAAACTTAATCATTTCACGTTTAAGCGATTTTCACAGTTTCTTTAATCACTAAAACTAATTTTTCTTTCATTTAACTCAATTTCATAGCTTATTATACTTAAACCCTTTAATAAAATTGAATTTAATCTAACCATCTAACAACTATAAAATTAATCATAATTTGACATAAGTAACTTTTTAATTACCTTTTAAAATTGAGGAATTCAAGCCTAATAGTATAGACCACTTATTTTCTAACAACTTGACAAAAAATTTCTAATTTTTTTTCTTCTTCCTCCTCTTTTTTTTTTTTTTTTTTTTTCCTCTCTCTCTCTTTTTTCTTTCTTTTCTCTCTCTGCCTCATTTCTCTTGTGCGTGTTTTGTGTGTGTTTTTTTGTGAATGGTGGATTTGGATTGTATATAAATGGGATGGATTTGGATGACTTTGGTGAATGTCCACCACCGGCCAATTTTTTTTTTAATTTTTTTTTTTTTTGGACATCTTTGACTTTTCTTTTTTGTATTTTTTTTATTAAGGTATTACAATCTAACCATGTAGATTATTGTGCTTTGGACAGACAATGGGCCCCCCACCTAACCTTGGAAGTATAGCACCCCTCTTATTATTTAGACTGTACAGCACTCAACTTAATTTAGTCTCCGTTTGATTTCAATTAAAAAACAAATTTTGAATAGGTTTTAATTATAACTGATGAAATGTGTAGTTTAAAAGTTGTAGATCCCATAAAATGCATGACTAAAATTGATTATTAACTTTTACTTGAATTTTAATCCATTTTTTAGCGGAATCAGACTGAGGCTTAGATTATTTAGTACCAAAACAACATTAAAGAAGAAATATAGTCCTTGTTGGGATTTATTATTTATTTATTTATTTTTGAAAAGTAATTTTTTTTCAAAGAACAAATGATTGCTGTAAATAATTGAATTTTTTTATTTTTTATTTTTATAATGCCGTTTTTTAAGAGAACCAACGAGTATTAAATAAATATTCCATACACATCCTTCGTGTAATTTGACAATGATGTGTTCAATAAATGAAGTAATTAACAAAAGCGAATATGTAATTTAGTCTTTTTAATGTTGATACTCACAAATCTATTGTTAGTTGGATCATTTCAATCTTTATAACTTCATTTGCCTTTATCAAGTCTTTTCTATCAGTTACCGTTTGAGCCTTGAGGTGAGCTCACAACTTTGTACTGATTTAAAGCCATGAAAGAACATGAAGTCCAACACAAGAACTCAGTCGAATTTCATACTAAACATGCTTCTACATTATGTTCTATTCCTTGTGGCTTCTGTTGGCATTGGCCACTTCTGAAAATGATAACACGACCCAAATTCCCACAACCATAACGAGAGTAGAAAACATAACCAAGCCGAGGTCCCGGAGAAAATATGGAAAATCTAATTGTTTGACACCCCTTTGGCATTGGCTTAGGCAGTGGTTGTTCCATCAATCCATTGTTTGACATCAATAGCAACACTTCTTTCAACCCTCCCAAGCCCTTCATTCATGTGACAAATCTTGAGGTTATAGATATATCGAAATCTCATTTGTGAATCAAGAATTGGATGGCGTCCCGTTGCTATGACCAACATGGCAACTATACCGGAGGGAATGCCTGGATCAATCTGCCACCACATCTTAGCTTTTCTGATAAGACTAAGTTCACTGTCATTGGTTGCGATGAATTAGCAATAATATCAGGAACAGAAGGACGTAACTTTATCGGTGGATGTGTTTCCGTTTGTTCTGCAAAGGAGGATACCCTTGACGGGTATTGTTCAGGGATTGGTTGCTATCAAATCCCCATACTGAAGGGCCTGCAGAGATTTAATATTTCCTCAAGGAGTTTTGCACGCCACCAGTATAGTAAATGCATTAATTCTGATAATGGACTTGGAGGATACCGTTGCAGCTTCTTCAAGGGATATGAGGGCAATCCATATCTTCATCCAGGCTGCGAAGGTTAGTATGATGCTTATGGAACATAATTAATGTTATAGGACAAAAAGAAATTAATCAGCTTACTTTTCAGATACTATAATTGTTCATGTTCGCCTGCCAGATAAAAATGAATGCGACAATGATCCATGTGATCCACAAGGAATTTGCATTAACGCTCCAGGTAGTTACAACTGTTCTTGCCCGCGTGGATCCTTTGTTGACGGCAGAAAAAATGGTCAGAGACGTCAAAGTTTCCGGTGATCAAGTTGCTTTAGGTACTTTTTCTTCAGGGCCGGCCCCGAGAATTTTGAGGCCCTAGGCGATTAATTATTATAAGACCCTTTAACATAATATTTTTTGTTACGAGTGTAATGATATTCAACTATTTAAATAATTAATACTTTTATATTAAAAGGAAACTGGTCGACTCAAGTTTGTGACTAAGTACAAATATCAGTTGTGAGTGATTCAACCACTAGTTTATAACCTATTAATGAACCGTAGGGTCCACATCATTTGAAGTGATTTAAGTAGGCATGGGACTCGAGATAGGTGGCAAAATAAGATGTATATCTCACTCCAAATTGTAGCCTCACATGATTATTGTTGACCCAGAACCATTAGCAACCATTAAACATGTACTCATCCTTTCTCATTTATCCATTTCGCTTGGCTAATAGCTGGCCCCAATCCATACAAAAGCAAATCTAACTCCAAACAACTTGCTGGTAAATCACGTGCACAAAAAATCAGTTTTTAAATACCCAATATTTTTTATTATTATTTTTTTTTTCAAGGAATTCGAGGGGTTTTGGATGGGGTGCAGTTTTTGGGCTTTTACTTATAGAGGGCCCCTAAAATTTGAAAGGCCCAAGGCAGTGGCCTTGCCTGCCTTGGGCCAGGGCTGGCACTGTTTTTCTTGACAATTTGTTTACATATATCACGTCTTTTTAACATTAAGGATATTAAAATCCATAATCCAATGAAAACACTATAAAATTCAGTACAGCATGACACAAAAAGCAGAAGTAAAAGCCCAAAACAGAACATCACTAAGCAAGAGAGAGAGATTTCTGAATTTCTAGACCAACTCCAATGTTTAAATTGCACAATCATGCTCGTTTAAAAATGGAAATGTGCAGGAACAATTCTCAACCCTTGTCTCTACTGCAAACTATTTATACATCAATCTACATTTGATCATACAATGAAGGGCCTATGCTTTGTTTGTTGAAAATCTGATACTCATCTTTATTTTTGGAATTTGCAAAAATATTAGTAAAAAAATCATCGCCAGGTTTTAAACCTTGGTAAAAACAGGTAATCAACATTTTGATTTACGTAGATTAGTCTAATTTAGCATGAGTGGTGTTGACCCCAAAAAGGTGTTGTCAACAGATGTCGGTCCCACCGCGCACACGTGGGCAAATGTTCAACACACTAAGACACGTAGATGGTCTAAAACGAGCTGTTCAAAGGGCGTGGGAGTAGCCCAACGACGCGGGACAGTGACATTCGAAATTCGGCAAGTTGTTCGTGATCCGATTGTACAATAATTATCAACCGGCGTTCGTAAATGTACATATAAATGTGTATAAACTCGATTTGTGTATTGCAAGTAAGTGAGAGAGAGTTGAGTAAAGTATAGTTCTTTGTATTGATTCTTACGTTAGCCTTTTGATGTTACACAAGGGAAGTATTTATAGTGATACATGTGAAATGGGAGCCCTTGGATGAGGTGGCACGTGGCCTCATCTCTTCAATTCAAACATCTCATCCTAGGCATGGGGCTTGACTTGCTAGCTTGCTGCGCATTTATTGCTTTGTGCAGGACCTCCATACTAGTGACAAGACTTAACCTTTATGCTTATGACAAACGTTCCATCAATCATCCGAATAAGATCTTTATGCAGACGATCTCTTGGTAGAAGTGAACATGAAGGACACTCCCTTGTGGTTCGGAGGCTCCTGCATCTGCTTCTGGGCTTCGGCCATTTCACACGATACTTCCGCTTGAGGGCTTCAGCTATCTTCAACTAGCTTCAGCATCATGGCTTCGGTTCATGGGCTTCGGCATGTGGACCTCAGGTATGTTCACAGGCCTCGGTAAAAAGGCACCTCGGCTAGTGGACTTCGGCTTGAAGGCTTCGGCCATTGCCCACCTCGACAATCGATGCCACCTCGACTGGAGTGCCACGTGGTTCGGCCTGAGTGGGCCATAATGGCCCAGGTGGATTGGCCAAGTATGACCATACACAACAATAGTCCCCCAAGTCCAAATATGGTCATTCATGTAATGCGTGGACTTTAATGAAGTAAAAATTGAAAGAATTTTTGAACCCCAAATAATAGTCCACGAAGTCCAAGTGTAGATATTTATATCAGAGTTTGAATTAGAAATGTGTTGCCGTGGGTGAACGATGAAGAGATCGAGGCTGTGTTGATGTTGAAGACGACAATGAGGTGGTTGTAAAATCGAACCTGACTTGTTGGCTGAATGTTGTAATTGAAGCCGAGGTGGTCGGAAAACCGAACCCGCGAAACTTGATGGCTGAATGTTGAAGAGGAAGCCGAGGTGGTTGGGAAACTAAACCTGCGAGGTTTGATGGCTGAATATTGAAGAAGAAGCCGAGGTGGTTGGAAAACCGAATCTGCGAGGCTTGATGGCTGAATGTTGAAGAGGAAGCTGAGGTGGTTGGGAAACCGAATCTGCGAGGCTTGATGGCTGAATGTTGAAGAGGAAGCCGAGGTGGTTGGGAAACTGAATCTGCGAGGCTTGATGGTTGAATGTGAAGAAGCCGAGGTGGTTGGAAAACCAAACCTGCGAGGCTTGATGGCTGAATGTTGAAGAGGAAGCCGAGGTGGTTGGGAAACTGAACCTGCGAGGCTTGATGGCTGAATGTTGAAGAGGAAGCCGAGGTGGTTGGGAAACCGAACCTGCGAGGCTTGATGGTTGAATGTTGAAGATTTGTGAGATGGAGTCCACCTCGGGTAGGGAGTTGGTGACGGTGGCGTCGTTAGATTATAGGGTCAGTTAGAGGGGGGATGCCGAGGCCGATAGTTATGCCATGACCGAAGACCCAGTAGGCTATACTGAAGAGTGGGGGGCGTCTAGGGTGCCCTCAAGTATGACGTGGAAGAGGTCAGGGAAGATCAGGGAGAGATACAGTGTCCCCCACACCATAGAGATGCTAGTTCCCGAACCAAATGAGCGAGTCTGCTATCCGAGGTCCGGATGCATGGCTGTCAGTGAATACCTGTTTAAGACAGGTATGCGTCTTCTTCTGCATCCCTTCTTTAGGGCGGTGCTGAGGAATTTTATGTTATCGCCGACCCAGGTTCTGCAAAATGGGTGGAGCTAGTTGGTCGGCTCATACTTTCTGTGGAAGGAGGTGTCACTCGGGGAGGACATGCCTCTCCACGTATTCATGACTCTTTTCCAGCCCCGAATCATAGGGAAGGAGTCCAGGGGGTGGTATTATCTTACACCTTGGGGAGCTCACGCACCCTTTGTGGTGGGACTGCCTTCCTCCATTAAGGGGTGGAAGGAGTCCTGGTTCTGGGTGCGGGAAAAATGGCAGGCAGTGGAGGGGGACAAGGCCCTTTCTTGCACAGTACCGACCTAGTACTACGAAGCTCGTGAGTCTCCCAGCCCCTACTTGTACTTTTGAATTGAACACTTAGAAAATTTCTAATTGTTGGGGCTTCCATTGCAGATTGTAGTACGAGGTTCGAGCTCAGCAGGGAGGAGTTCGAGGTTATAGAGGACATCTACAAGAGGCCTCTGAAGCTCTGCCATTTTGACCATCTGATTGACAGGAGTCGCTACTTCCTAGATTTTGGACTGATGGCATTCAGAGGTACGAGGCTCCTATAGTTGTAAATTTCCTTGTCCTTTTGATTGGATACTGATGTGCTGACCCAACGTTCTTTTGCAGATAAATTCAAGAAGAAGGAGTACCCAGCTCCAGATATGGCCACAATTCTGAAGGCCACCACCACCGCCAAGGCTAGGGCCTTGAAGCCGGGGTCTAGTGGGGCCAAGGAGGTCCGAGGCAAGGTGGAACGCCTTTCCAAGGATAGCACTCCAAAGGCTCCCGAAGAGGGAGCTTCCCAAAGGCAGGAGAGGCCAAAAGAGCCTCGAGGGAAAGAGAAGGTCCCAGAGGAGGCGAAGAGGAAGAAGCTGGTGCACGTTACTAGCTCGTCCGAGAAATTTGGGACATCAGTGTCCCATGAGGCCAAATCCACAGGCGAGCCAAAGCTGCTCGCATCTACCTCCAAAGCCATCAAGTTAGAAATGGTCAGGGAGGTTGAGGCTGAGGAAGCTAGGGAGGAGGCCGCGAGGAGGGCTACTGAGGCTGTCGAGAAGGAGGCAGCTAAACAAAAGCCTGTTCGGGAAAAGGGGAAGTCTCCAAGCTTCCTTGCTGGAAGGGAGGAGACCTTGGCCCCAGCCTTGGTGGAAGCTCTTCCTGAGGAGGTCCGAAGCGCCATGAAGAACTTTTATCGATTCTGGACTGACAGGTGGCAGCTGCATGCCTTTTCCTGCGATGCATCCGACCTGACGAGGGTGTTGGTGAGCCAAAGCGTCAAAACTTTTAGCCTCGCTCTTGAATGCAGGGAGGCCCTGAGTGATTTTCAATCAAGGACCAGGTCTTCCGAGGAGAAGACGGTCTCCCTTGCAGAGGAGGTTAAGGCGGCTAGGGCCAAGGCGGAGGAAGCCAGGGCCCAAAAACTTGAAAAAATGGCCAAGCTTGAGTCTGCCTTAGCCCAGATTAAAGCCTTTAAGAAGGAAGTTCATGAGTCACAGTGCGAGATGGCCTCCCTAATAAAGAAGGTGGAAGTCTCCAATGAGCACCAGAAAGTGACTGCTGAGGCCCTGGAGAAGGCCAATCTCTCTTTGGTGGGTGCCCAAAAGTCCAACCGGTTCTTGGAAACCCAACTCAAATGGTATGTGGATGATGCATCCCATGCCAAAGAGGAAGCCCAACTGGTGAGGGAAGAGGTGGCGCAGGAGTATGTTGGCAACTTCCACAACACGGACGAATATAAGAGCTTCAGCGCATACTGGAGAAACTTTGCCTATGCTGAGGTGATGGAGCGGGCAAAGGAACTGTATCCCAATTTGGATCTGACTCAACTTAGGTCTGAATTCGTGGATGAGGTACCTCAGACCCCTGCTGAGGACGTGCATGGTAATGAAGCAACTGAAGCAGGGGAGGCAAATGCCGATGCTCAAGCTGTCGAAGCCCTAAGTACAGAAACACCTGCCGAAGCCCCATCTACCGAAGCTTAGATTAGTTCTCTTTTCAGTATTTTTCGAGTGTAATGGCCTGACGCCCACTTTTGTAATCTTTTTGAAGATTAATATAATGCCTATTTCATTCATCGTTGTTTCTTTATCAAGTGTACGCGCCTCGTTTAAGCAAATGAACATAAAGGTTGGCAGCAGCACCAACTAAACTCTAACTTGGTACTTTAACTTCAATTACTTTAAACAATTGGATTGAACCTCAGACTTAAGCGAATGAACTTTCAACTGTTTGAGCCTCGAACTTTAAGCAAATGAACCTCGAATTTAAGTAAAATAACTGTTTGAGCCTCGGACTTAAGCAAATGAACCTCGGATTCATTGCACGTGAGGTGGCTTCTTCCCTTGACATTTTGTCTAGCCAAAGGGAGGCATGTGCTATAGCCTCGGAGTTCAATCGAGGTGGCCAAGAGGTGAGACGCGAGCCTCTCCTCCGAGGTGACGACGCATCCCAGCCACGATGGGTGGTGCAGCCATGTTGAAGCTTCTCCCCTTGGCGTTTTGTTTATTTTGGCCAAAGGGAGGAATGTGCTAGAGCCTCGGAGTTCAAGCGAGGTGGCCCAGAGGTGGGACGCGAGCCTCTCCTCCGAGATGACGAGGTAGTTCAACATGTTAATTTAATCACTGAATTTTATTGAGCCATAGAAATGTTACAAGGGCTGGGAAAGGTCGTCCAGCAAGATAGTACATTTATTAGTAGTAAATTTTGAGGTGTTCAATGTTCCATGGTCGGGGTTGTGCCTTGCCGTTCATGTCTTCGATTCAGTAAGTCCCAGGTCGGACTTCTTCTCTGATTTTGTATGGACCTTCCCAGTTTGGCCCAAGGGAACCAGAACCAGGTTCTTTTGAGAAAACGAAGACCCTCCTAAGTACAAGATCGTTGATTCAAAATGACCTCTTCTTGACTTTCGAGTTGAAATACCTTGTCATCTTTCTCTAATATGTGCCGAGATTCAATTGGGAGTCATCTCTTCTTTCTTTGATGAAGTCGAGGTCGAGCCTCCAGAGCTCATCGTTAGTTATCTCGCTAAAGTGCAGATGTCTTGGGGATGGAAGTCCGACCTCCACAAGGCTCATAGCCTCAGTTCCGAATGCCATGAGGAAGGGTGTTTCTCCTGTTGGGGTCTTGGTGGTGGTTCGGATCGCCCAAAGGACTTGGGACAGCTCATCAACCCAAGCCCCTTTTGATACATCAAGCTTCCTTTTCAAGACGTGCTTAATCGTCTTGTTCACGGCCTCGACTTGGCCGTTTGCTTGTGGGTGGTGAGGTGTGGAGAAGTGCTTCTTTATGCCGAGCTCTTCTCATAATTCTCTAATCTTCTTGTTGTCAAACTGTCTGTCATTGTCTGAGACGATTGAGTGGGGAATCCCGAACCGACAAATAATATTTTTCCATAAGAACTTAGAGGTGTTGGCTTCAGTGATTTTTGCCAGTGGTTTGGCTTCGACCCACTTCGTGAAGTAATCAATAGCCACAATTGCAAAACTTGCCCCTCCTCTACCCTTAGGTAGGGGACCTATGAGGTCCACACCCCATTTTGAGAAAGGCCAGGGGCTAGAGACAGTGGTTAGCTCCTGCGATGGTTGTCGCTGCACCGGAGAGAAGTGCTAGCATTTATCGCATTTTCGTACAAACTCGAGGGTGTCCCGCTTTAGTGTGGGCCAGTAGTACCCCTGCCTCAATATTTTCTGTGCCAAAGATAGCCCTCCGGAGTGGTTGCCGCATACGCCCTCGTGGACTTCCCTCAATATGTAGGAAGCCTCTTCTCCTCCGACGCATCGTAGGAGTGGGGAGGAGAAGCTTCTCTTGTAGAGAATGTCATCAATGAAAAGGAAGTGGGCTGACCTCCTTCTTAGCTTGTAAGCCTCATTCTTGTCATTCGGCAGTGCCTGGTCTTTGAGGTATGCTACGATTGGTTGCATCCAAGTGGGAGTCCCAGCGACCCACATTACTGTTGGGGCCTCGATCGAAGGTAAGAGGAGGTGCTCAATAGGTACTACTGTGAGTAGCTCTGAGTCCTTGCTGCTAGCTAGCTTTGATAGTGCATCAGCATGGACATTTTCGATGTGAGGGATGTGGATCAACTCAAACTTTTCGAAGGATGGGATGAGATTCATCACCATTTTCAGGTAGGAGGCCATCGTTTTGTCTTTGGCTGAGAAGTTACCATTGACTTAGCTAACAACCAGCTGGGAGTCACTACTGATGAGCAGCCTCTTTATTTGCATTTCGGTGGCCAGCCTGAGGCCTACAAGAAGTGCCTCATACTCTGCTGCGTTATTGGTAGCTTTGAATCCGAACCTCACCGCCGAGGTGAGCTTGTGACCTTCGGGGCTGATGAGGACAACCCCAGCATCGGAGCCAACATCCCCAGCTGACCCATCAACGAAAAGATTCCACGTGGGGGGTTCGATAGGTTCCATGATTTCGTCCACCTCGAGTAGGTTGGCGAATTCAGCCACAAAGTCAGCTAAGGCTTGCCCTTTTATGGCTGCCCTAGCCTTGAATACAAGGTCAAATTCACTGAGTTCTACCGCCCATTTCAATAACTTTCCTGAGGCGTCAGGCTTTTGGAGTACCTGCCTCAGGGAAAATTTTTTCAGTACATGGACGGTGTGAGCTTGGAAGTAGGGTCTCAATTTCCTAGAGGCCGTGATCAAAGCCAAAGCGAGCTTCTCCATATCGGGATAACGGGTTTCCGGCTATAGAAGCGCTTTACTTGTGTAGTACACGGGGAGTTGGGTAGACCCTTCTTCCCGTATCAGGACCGAGTTGATGGCCTCATTGGAGACGGCCAAATATAGTTGTAGGATATCACCGAGCTTAGGTTTGGAAAGGAGGGGGGCTTGCCCCAAGTGCCTTTTCAAGCATTGGAAAGCCTCTTCACATTCCTCGGTCCACTGGAATTTCTTCCCAGCCTTCAGCACTTTGAAAAAGGGGAGGCATTTGTCCGTAGCTTTGGACACAAAGCGGCTAAGTGCGGTCGCTCGCCCGGTAAGACTTTGCACCTCTTTCGGCTTTTAGGGGGACCTCATCTTGCACAAAGATTCAGTCTTCTCGGGATTGGCCTCAATTCCCCGTTGGTTGACCATGTACCCCAAGAACTTGTCGGAGGCTACCCCAAAGGCGCACTTGTGGGGGTTGAGCCTCATCCTATATCTTCTTAGGATCTGAAAAGTGCTATTGAGGTGCTTTATGTGGTCTTCGGCCTCCAAACTTTTTACTAGCATGTCGTCCACGTAGACCTCCATTGTTTTGCCAATGAGGTCCACAAACATCTTGTTTACGAGTCTTTGGCAGGTTGCTCCGGCGTTTTTCAACCCGAAGGGCATCATTCTATAACAATAGAGGCCTCGGTCCGTAATGAAAGAGGTGTGCTCTTCATCGGTCGGGTGCATGGGGATTTGGTTGTAGTCAGAGTACACATCCATGAAGCTCAACAACTCGTGCCCAGCTATGAAATTCACTAGTTGGTCAATCCTTGGGAGTGGAAAACTATCTTTCGGGCAAGCTCTATTGAGGTTGGTGAAGTCAATGCACACCCTTCACTTGCCGTTGTTTTTCCTTACCAAAATCGGGTTGGAGACCCATCTAGGGTAAGTTGCCTCTCGGATGAAGCCATTTTGGATGAGCTTCTGAACTTCTTCCTTTAGGGCCTCATACCTTTCAGGGTTGAGGGCTCTCCTTTTTTGTCTATGCGGGGCAACCTTGAGATCAATTTTCAGGTAGTAGCAGTTGACCTTGGGGTATATGTCTACCATGTCCTCATGCTTCCAGGCAAAGACATCAAGATTCTTGCTCAGGAAACCCTTAATCTTTTCCTTCAGAATTTTGGCTAGGCATTTGCCTACCTTTAGCACCTTTGATGGGTCTCGGGGGTCTACTGAGAAGCTCTCAAGTTCCTCTACTGGAGATGCCTGAGGCTCGTGTTCCATGATGCGGGGGTCAATTTCATCGATGACCAGCGCCTCTGAATTAGATGGTGCATCGATCATATCAACATCTTCTTGTTCGGTGGGAGCATCACATAGGACGTCAACCATGACCACGTCAGCTATGACTACATGGATGTCTCGGGGCTCTGCCTTCTTGATGGAGCTTAGATAGCATTCTCTCGAACCTCTTTGGTCGCCTCTCACCGTTACCACCCCATTTTTTGTTGGAAATTTCATGTACAGGTGGTGGATGGAGGTGACTGCTCCCAGTTCCTTCAGGGCTGGTCTGCCCAACACCCTATGGTAGGCCGACCTGCTGTCAACAATGAGGAATTCCATGAAGTTCGTCGTTGTTGGTGGGGATTCCCCCATTTCTACTACTAGTGTTATCTTTCCTCTCGGAGTGATGCTATCTCCGGTAAATCCGTACAATGGAGTGGTGGTGGGCGTCAGCTGATGATCCAATAGCATTTTATCAAAGGCGGATCTGAATAGAATGTTGACAGAGCTGCCATTGTCAACCAACATTCATTTGAGCCCATTCCTGGCTATGACAGCCCTCACCACAAGTGCATCGCAGTGGGGGTAATGAACTCCCTCTGCGTCTTCCTGGAAAAATACAATGGGTGGAACCTGGTTTCTTCGGGAGCTGCTACCCACAATGTAGCTTGTCAAAGGGGGGCGTTTAGCCTCCCGGGCATAGTTCCTTTTGGCGTTTCGTGTTTCACCGCCAACATACGGGCCTCCAAATATGGTGTCCACCTCGTGGATAGGGGCTTCATCTCTAGCTTGCCGATTTCTTTGGTGCCTACGCCCTTCCCTGGGCCTCTCCACATCATGCTTCCTTCGTCGTGGGGATACATCCCTTTGACGGGGAGCGGCCTCCTCCCGCCCACGCTGGTTGTCGTGCCTGGGCGAGGGCCTGTTCACTTGGGGCGAATCATGTCTGTCTCTAATGGGTTCCTGCCGGGAACGTTGTGCATAGTCTCTACAATCCGCTGTGTTATGCCCGTAGGACCTGTGGTGTACACAGTATCTTGGGGGGTTCGGGTTTGACCTATTTCTAGGTCTAGAGCCTCGACCTCGGCCTCTCCCCTACGGGGCATCTCCTGAGCCCCCATCTAATGGGGGTCAGTTATTGGATTGACATCTTCGTGTGCCAAGGTGGGAACCGCATTCAAAGTGGTGGTGGCAAGTGCTTGACCAGAGTTCTCATTTCCTGCCTGGTTCATCTGGTAGCCCATCAGGTGGGAGGTTGGGCCTCTACCGCGCTGTCTTTGAGGAGGTGGGAGGCCTCTATTTGCCCTGTTCCTATGCTCAATCAATTCTTCATTGATGATCTCCCTTCTCATCATTTCGAGTAGGGCGTCATAGGTGGTGGGGTCTTGATTCTGCACATCTCTCCAGAATAAGGTATTCATGTTCAGACCTCCCTTTAGCGCGGATAGTGCCTCTCGATCGCTGACTTGTATGCAATATGTCAACTCGTCAGTGAAGCGTGATAAGAAGCTCTTTAGGGACTCCTAATGTGCTTGCCTCATGTCCTGGAGACGTTGGATGGGGGCTTCTCCTTCTTTGCTCACTGCGAACCTCTTTAAGAACGTTGTCTTGAACTTGGGCCAGCTTCTAATGCTCCCAGGTGGCAATCTGCTATACCAAATTTCAGCCGCTCCACTAAGTGTTAAATGGAAGGCTCTGCACTTCACGACTGGGGTCGCGCCCTTTAGGCTCATGTGGGTTTTATAAGCATTCAGATGCTTTTTTCGGGTCGCCTCTTCCGTCATACTTTGGTATTTTTGGCATAGCATAGTGGCTCAGGACCCGAGCATTCCTTAGTTCCTTTGAGAATGGTAGGTTCTCATCATCATCGTCCAAGTCGCAGGACCTCTGCTGTTCGTCAGAGTCGTACTCATCAGTCTTGTGCCCCGATTGTTGGTGAGAGGTCCCGGG
The DNA here is from genome assembly GCF_002742605.1 of Olea europaea var. sylvestris. Taxonomy (NCBI): domain Eukaryota; kingdom Viridiplantae; phylum Streptophyta; class Magnoliopsida; order Lamiales; family Oleaceae; genus Olea; species Olea europaea. Next base: position 20,008 of record NW_019238261.1, on the reverse strand, counting down.
GAGATCCCTAGCCTCTTCGTCTTTCCTCTGCCGCCTAATTCTAGGCGGAGCAACTCGGGGGGCATTTTCTTGTCTTCTTTTCGCCTGCTGGGGCAATGTAGGTGGAGGAGGCGGCCTTGTCCAAGGTTGTTGAGCCTGCCGTTACCTTTGCCTCTGTTCGACGGGGCTGATTCTGTCAAAAACACTTCCTGCCCTCCTATGTCTTGGGTCTTGCTCATACAGAGGTGGGAAATTATCATGGCTCATTTGGACCTCGGAGGGTCGGCCAGAAGCGTAGTTGGAGGAAACATCAGCTTCCACTTCCCTTTCAAAGAGGCTTCCACCTCGACCATAGTCTGGCGTAGCAGTTCTATGACTTTGGACTTCATCCTCTTGCTGGTAGTGCCCTTGGGGGCATATGGAGGAATGAGGAAGCCTCCCAGGCCCTGCATTTGGGCCATAAGCTCCCTCATAGCCAAATTTTGGCTAGCGATATCCCTCATGTTAGCTGCCATGGCGGCCATTTCTCTCGATAATCATGCCGTCGCATGCATCCCACCTCTTCTTTGGTGGTGGTAGAGTCTCTGCCAAGCTGCTGGGACAGCATGCTGAGGATGCACGTTCGTGTTTTCTCTTACTCTCCTGGGGGGAGTATCTTCATTGGAGCTCATTTTCCTTTGTCCGACTTCAGATTTCGCCAAGTAATGGGGCTTCCTCCTGTTCTCTTCCAAGAACAAATCCTTTTTCAAGGGGGGTTGCCCAAATGTCCTTTCCGTAAGCTTTTACCACAGGGTTGCTCGTGGTTATGGTATGGTTTCCCACAGACGTCAATCTGTTGACCCCAAAAAGTGTTGCCAACAGATGTCGGTCCCACTGCGCACACGTGGGCGAATGTCCGACACGCTAAGACACATAGACGGTCTAAAACGAGCGGTTCAAAGGGTGTGGGAGTAGCCCAACGACACGGGACAGTGACGTTCGAAATCCGGCGAGTTATCCGATTGTACAATAATTACCAATCGGTGTTCGTAAATATACATGTAAATATGTATAAACTCGATTTGTGTATTGCAAGTAAGTGAGAGAGAGTTGAGTAAAGTATAGTTCTTTGTATTGATTCTTGCATTAGCCTTTTGATGTTACACAAGGGAAGTATTTATAGTGATACATGTGAAATGGGAGCCCTTGGATGAGGTGGCACGTGGCCTCATCTCTTCAATTCAAACATCTCATCCTAGGCATGGGGCTTGACTTGCTAGCTTGCTGCGCATTTATTGCTTTGTGCAGGGCCTCCATACTAGTGACAAGACTTGACCTTTATGCTTATGACAAACGTTCCATCAATCATTCGAATAAGATCTTTATGCAGACGATCTCTTGGGAGAAGTGAACATGGAGGACACTCCCTTGTGGTTCGGAGGCTCCTGCATCTGCTTCGAGGTTTCGGCCATTTCTCACGATACTTCCGCTTGAGGGCTTCAGCTATCTTCAACTAGCTTCAACATCATGGCTTCGGTTCATGGGCTTCGGCATGTGGACCTCAGGTACGTTCACAGGCCTCGGTAAAAAGGCGCCTCGACTAGTGGACTTTGGCTTGAAGGATTCGGCCATTGCCCACCTCGGCTGGAGTGCCACGTGGTTCGGCCTGAGTGGGCCATAATGGCCCAGGTGGATTGGCCAAGTATGACCACACACAACAAGTGGCTAATTAGTAAAATGTCTATGGCGAAAATTTGTTTCAGGTCTTGGTTTTGGCTTCTTGGACTTGATAATCAGTATTACATGGTTATGCTTTAGCCTTCAAAAAAGAAGCTTATTAAACTCAGAGAGAAGTTCTTCCAGAAAAATGGCGGTTTGCTATTGGAGCAGCAACTTTCTTCAAATGAAGATAGCATGGAATCAGCTAAAGTTTTTTTCTGCAGAAGAACTAGAGAAGGCCACCAAAAACTATGCTGAAGTTCATATCCTTGGCCATGGTGGTTATGGTACAATTTACAAAGGAATTCTAAGTGATAAACATATTATTGCAATTAAAAAATCAAGAATAGTGGATCAGGGCCAAATAAAACTGTTTACCAACGAAGTAATTATCTTGACTCCAGTTAACCACCAAAACATGTGAAGCTCTTGGGATGTTGTTTGGAGACAGAAGTTCCTTTGTTGGTATATGAATATGCCCCAAAAGATACACTCTTTTACCATATCCATAACAGTGGGGGAATGCCTTGGTTTTCTTCGGAAAATTGTTTGAGAATTGCTGCAGAGTCTGCTGGTGCATTAGCCTATCTTCATTCTGCAGAAGCAATGCGAATTATTCATAGAGATGTCAAATCTCCCAATATATTGTTAGATGAATACTATACCGCAAAGATAGCTGATTTTGGAGCTTCAAGATTGGTGCCTATTGATCAAACGCAAGTGACTACTATAGTCCAAGGAACCTTAGGTTATCTGGATCCTAAGTACTTCCACACAAGCCAATTGACGGAGAAAAGCAATGTTTATAGTTTTGGAGTGGTTCTTGTAGAGCTTATGACCGGAAGGAAACCACTATCTAATGACAAAACTGAAGAGGAAAGCTGGTCTATTCAAAATTCTCGACCCAAGAGTTCTAAGGGAAAGGAGTTTTGCGCAACTTCATGCAGTGGCTGAGCTTGTCAAAAGTTACCTCAGGTTAGATGGAGAAGACCGGCCAACAATGAAAGAAGTTGCACTGGAATTAGAAAGATTGAGAAAGTATATTGTACACCCATGGAGTCAACAAGAAAATCCTGAAGAAAGTGAGAGTGTGGGCTTAATTACTGAGCAATCTGATCTATATCAAGTGTCCACAAATCCTGATTTAGTACTGGGCAGCACTCTGGACAGCCGCAAGATACATGCAATCAACACTCCTCGGTACACAGTGAAAAGTTTCCAAACAAGAAAGTCCTCTGATGCTGTCTTCCCGAACGTTTTCTATTGTCATTATGTATTTGAATGTGTGCACAAAAAATTCTGTTCTGTCTATGAACTTCCTCTTCCTTAAATGGAATCTTGCTTTTTATTTCAATCTGTAAACTATTGGCCGTTTCACCTGATCGTCATTTAATTGCAATTTAAGCTTCTGACAAGGATGGATTGCTCACTGAATAATAGAGAACACGGATTTTTACTTGAATAATTGTATGCCTCAAAATTCTAAAAAGATTAATAAAGATATTATTCACAATATACTAATAAAATAGATTTCAACTTGTTGATATTGTGGATTAAAGTTGATGTTCTGCCATGAAGGCGATGGCAGATGAAACAGTCTTTGCTTCCTGGTACTTTTAATATGTATAATGAGGCTACATATCATACGATATTAAAATGTCCTTATAATCATCAACATAAGAACTAATGTAAAGCAAGTACAAAATTGAAGTTGATTAACGAAGTTAACATTTTGATTAACATCAGACTCTGCTGGGTAGGATTTAAATTTGGGGAATTTGGCCAGATGACGCACTTGGACAATGATTTTGGACAAATAGCCTTTGACCATCATTAAAATGGAATTAAAAAATTTAAAATGTTTTAATTGATAAAATGACAAAATTGTCCTTCAATTTATATCAAATTATTCACCCAACTTCTTTCATTTCACCTTCTTCTTTTTTCTTCCCTTTTCCTGTGAAACCCTATTCCCCAAACTTGAATTCCAAACCCATCTTCTTCACCTTAATTTTCACTATATTTCAATATTACAAAAAACTTTTCTTTGACTCTAGTTTATTTCACATTACTTTACCCTCTCTTTGGTACAAGTTAAGACAACAAAAAAGGTAATTTTTTCTACGATTTTTTTTCTTTTTTGTTATTTTAAAATGTGATTTTGTGCTTCCATTACTATAGTTTTATAATAAAAATTTGTAAAAATTGCATTTTTTTTTATGATTTCGTGATTTATTTGTATATTTAGTTTAGTTTTAGCTGAGTTTTTTTAATGTGAATGGATTTTTGATACATTTGGGGTTTTGAAGATGATGGGTTAAAAAAAAATTTATTTACTGGCATTGCTATAAATCGAAATTGTGATATGTAAATGTGCTTGTTCTTTGATATGCCTTGAAACTTAGAGAGTTGCATTAAAAATAATTTGATTTAAATAATTCGGCATTTTTAGGAAAATTCTTTATATTATGTTT
>NW_019238261.1:0-10485 GCF_002742605.1 Olea europaea var. sylvestris | reverse complement strand
GACTTGTGATTTCACCAACGCGATATCTACAATCTATGCCAATTCTTCTGTTATTTGTTACGTAATTAATAATTTTGACTTTCTTAAGTTAGGAGGCCCGATCCTTTAAGGTCGATGCGGTGAAAATAAAGCGAAATATAGGAGAAACCAACAGAACAACATAGATGCCATTAAATGTCACTTGTGTCGTTCTGTCGATAAACAAGAGTATGAGTTGTCACACGCCTTCCAGACCTCGATATTCCATAATTTGAACTCATGTAATTTGCGAAATGGACATGCCGCTCACATAATTTGAAAGATACTCTCATTGCTTGGACAACATGAAAAATGAGAACAACACTAGTGATGTTACTGTTATGAAAACAGCACAAGTGTCGTTACTTATGTAAACACGATACGAATAATTGATAACTTGTATATTTAAAAATAAATTGTTACTAGATCAATGATATTTAATATCTAAACATCATTTCTATATTTTTTAGGTAAAATACTCGAAATGGTACCGTGATATTTTGTTATAACAAAAAATAAATATCTATCATTATGACTTCATCGATTCAAGTATATATTAAAATAATATGAAAATAGTTACAATATTTAAATTATCAAAGTAACCACAATATATTATCAATAAGAGACAGATCATAACAGATAATGGTTGTACTGTCACTTTACATGGAGGATAACGACTGTAGTGTCGTTCTACACTACAGATAACGACTGGACTGTCGTTTCCAATCGTTATCGTCCAATAGTTGCGGACGATACAAATATACACCAAATGAGAAAATAAAATCAATTAAAATATCATTTTATACTATATTAAACAATAAAAGTACCAATGTAAATGAGATTTCTAAAAATACCTTTCTTTTTTCTTTAAATATAGTGGAAATCTCAATGTAGATAATATAGATAATAAAATTCTTGTTCAAATACTCACAATGTTGGAGAAGATAGAAGAAAAATACAATGAATATCAAGATTTTAGGGAAGAAATCACAGGGAAAACAGGTTAATGCATTTTGTAGATGAATTGAGGGATTTAATTAGATTGAAAGGGGTATTTGGGTATTTTCCATGATGAGGGTATTTTAGATATTTGACATTATTTGTTTATTGTATTTTATAAATGAAGGTCATTTGACCAAGAAACATTGAAGGAAGGTTATTTTATCAAAATCATTGTTTGACTAGGCTTTTTTATCAAATCCCCCTTTAAATTTTGGTTCAACTATTTCGTCATAGTTGTTTTTCCTTTTAACAGACACATCATTTAAGTGCGACATACCGGGTTACATAAATCAAGTTACCATTTATTTACTAAAACCAAGTGAGTTAACAAAGTTTTGACCTGATTCAACTTTGGTTGTCAAATGAGTCACTGGTATTGGTTTGACTGGTCTTGATATGTCAGGTTTTTTAGGGGTATATCTGTGTTGGGAAACAACGGGGAGGTAAGTATGGCACGATATGAAGTATTGGTCGCACAAGTAAGAACAAAATTGAAAACAAGAAGAAAGATTGGTAGAGGAACCGAGTAACTTTATTATTGATAACTAATGGAAAGAAAAAGACAATATTAGCAATTTCTGAAATTTTTAACTAAATTGAATGTAGAGTCTACTATATATAGGAGACGTTCCAAACCCTAGAAACTAAGTTGAAGATGAATAGGAATCCAAAATGCATTAAAACGCAAAAAGTCGGAATACATCATCGCTCAAGCAGAGCGACAGGGGGACGAAAAGAGGGAGAAAATTCACAGTCCATAATTTTGATCTATCCATGACCGCTTCATCTAGGACTCCAATGCCCACTAGAATTTGGGTCATATTCAACAACCTAGAGTAAGATTTAAACTCTCAGCTAGAAAAAGGGATGATAAGGGATGATACTAACAAAATAAAAACTGTTAGTAATATACTGTAAATTGAAACAGTGGCAAAATAATTAAGATAATTAAGATTTTCCGTTGTTGTATACAGTGGTGGAGCCAGCACCCAGCGAGCCACGACAGCAGCCCGTGCTGGATCCTCTTTAGCTCAGATGAATTCGTAGATCCGCCACTAGTATTCCTCAATTCCAAACTCCCTATCTCGTGCTCAATCATCTAGCACCTTTGGTGATTGTTAAGGGGATTCTGATTGTGTTGACAATAGCAGAAGCTGCCAATCCCAATGGAAGGGACAACAAAATGAATAAAACACCAAGCAGAAGCATGTTTGTCATCAACATTAAGCTGACATATAGGCCAAAAATGTGACCTTTGTTGTACTATACATGCCAAAATTAACCAAGTATGCATGTCCGCAATAACAAGTATTTTATTATGAGATCTCTATCCTCAGGGCCATTTAGTTAGGGTTCTACTTGCTGTACACTCTTTTATACAGTAAGTTGTACACCCCTCTCACATAAGTGGGAGTCCCACGAAAAACATAGGGCCCCCTCATGTGAGAGGAGTGTAAGCTTGTACAGCAAAAATTATTGTACAAGTAGATTTACTCATTTAGCTAAGTTGAGAAGTCCTATGCTAAGCTTCCACATGTAATTCTAACTGAAATTATTTTCAACTTCAGCTGCTTCTCATGGCCGGTGCTCTATTGTACACTAGTCTCTTCTAGTGCATATTGTCCTAACATTATGTCTACATAAAGGATCTTAGATGTACAAGTGTAAGTTTCCTCTAAAACATAATTCTAATCACACAAAGTACTTTTAAAAAATTATTCAAATATGTTCAAAAATTACCTTCTTAATTTCAAAAATAAATTATAACCTATGTTGCACAAATACGGACATGTTTGTCCGGCACGACACGTGTCAGGTACGAGGACACTTGATTTTTTTTAAAAAATTGACCCGATATGTCGTTGACACATTGATTAAATTATTTAAAAATTTTCATCTATATAGTATAAATTTACTTTTATACTCAATATTAATTTCACTTGTTGATATATTTTAAATATGAGTATATATTTATAATTTATTAATAATTTTGAGTTAAAAATATATAATATTTCAAAGAAAAATAATCATGGTAGGGTGTCTGAGAATTGTCGGTATTCGACACGTGTTGGACACAAATACGGACACGCTACCCTAATTGAAATGTCCGTGTTACAGTGCTTTTAACTTTCAAAAGTGCCGACGGGCCCTTCTTCTTCATTATAATAAAAACGTGCAAGGACAGATAAAAGTAACTCTCACACTTTTGAGTCACTATAAATCTATATTTTATGATTAAATTTAGCTTTTGTAAGTAAGAAATATGGCTTAATCAATAATATCTAGCTTTAAGGTAAAATAAGAATTGGCACGAGCCCTCTCAATAACGGCAACTTGGTCCTAGTCGAACTCAGGCACATTGTCCCAACTGATAATTGTTAAAATTTTAAGTACTAGGGAGTTAGCTTGCCAAATTATGTTCGCGGCCAATGTATTAATACCACATCATATTGATCGGAACAATCGATCAAAGAAGAAAAGAGCAATGGGTTGTATCTTTCTCGATTTACTCTCTCGTAACAAAGTTTGACATTCGCCACATAAGTGTGGGTGTATTATATGCCCTGACTTAGCTTATTTCTTTAAATTCCTTTGTGGTATTTAATTTCTGAAAATCTCTCATAGGAGTTATGAAAAATTGTAAGCTTGGTCATTTGTTCATCGAGCTTGATACTCATTTGTCTCGGTGTATCTCCACCTCAAGAGACGCTATATATATTTATATTTTATGAAAATATTCACTGATTTTAAAATTTGGATTAAATGGAGTCCTAAGTAACTCTACCAGGCATTATTTGGTAAATGGAAATTGACTTAAGTAATAAAATATAAAATTTGTATGTTTGGAGATAATACTGAATTGGATCGAACTTTAATAATATTTTAATTTTCTTTCTTCTTAAATATTGTTCGTATTATTCAATTCCAGATATTTTTATTTCTCGCATTTGCAGATAAAGATTTCATTTATCAACTCAAATATGAGTGCTTGCTCAAGTGCAACTTATCCTCGTGGACATCATATAACAACAAGGATGATTCATTATGTTAAATCCAAAACAAATTATACTAATCAATGCCTTTGTTGTGCTTACTCTTCATAATTTTTTTAGGATAAAAATTTTGATATTGCGAGTAAAGTGGATGATTTGTTGAGTTATTCAACAACGTTTTTTTTTTGAGCAAAGAGGTCCGAGCATTCTAAGAATGTTTTGTGTTGCATGCCTCCAAGGTTGCACACAAGTAGAAGCGGAAAATGGTAAAATGAGTATAACGGTCTTAACATGAACCATCCACACCAATTGAAAAGTTAGAAGGTTGATTATTTTAACCTTGAACACTTGGGGATCTATTTGCTCTATTTTGCATAGATTGGAGAGCACAACTATAATTTTTATTTACAAAATAAGTTACATTTCATAATTTCCATTCCTATAAGAATTATATAAATTTGTGATGGTATTTTATTTAACTAAAAGGAATATTTCAATCTAAACAAAAAATATTGAAAACAATAATAAATGAAAAATGATAGCTTAAGATCCTGTTTGAGCCTCATTTTTACCATATTAAAATGAAAAGTATGACCGTTATATATCACATCAAATCACAATTTTTGAATTTCTATCTTTTGTGTGGGGCCCATAACGGCTCTATTTTTCATTTCTATTCTGCAAATAATGTGGTTCAAATGGGCTCTAAATAAAAACTATTGCTTAATATAATATTTTAGTAAAATGAAAAATATAAAATTAGCCCTCGTTTAGTTTTGATTTTTCAAGCAAAAAAAATTTAATATTTTGATCGTTACTTGATATGGTTAGCCATCATTTTTTACTTCTTCACTCATAAATGAGACCCATTTTTTCCCTCTAACGATCAAAAAAATGATTTTAAGAATCAGTACCAATCAAGCCTTTAATAAGTGTAGCAATGAATCAGATTGCTTGTCATCTCTGATTGGCCAACTTGTGAGAGCTCAATTCATAAGTAGCACGAGCCTGAATATAATAGGTCCAAGGGCAAGCCAAGCTCGATTTTCAACTTGGCTAGCCGAGCTCGAAGTCCTGGACCTGGGGCTTAAGGGGTGGGTGTGTGGGCTCGCCCAAGAAGCCGACCCTAAAAAAAAATGTAAATACGAGGGCTAAAAAATTTCTGTAAAATTTGTCGGCTTGTTAAATCCAACCATCTGAACTGAGCTTGGGTAACTGACTGACGCCAACATACCTTACTGCTAACCCTAAATCCTCACTAAAAAATTCTGCAATTTCCTTTTGGGTTTTTCATACAATTTCTCTTTCCCTTAATTCTTAATTCATTTCTGCATATTTTTTTTTTCAATTTAACAAATTAGCTTCAATTTATTGTTAGTATTACTGTTGAAGATTGAAAACGATGTCGGATGAGGACAGAGAGGAGAGGGAGCTGGATCTCACCTCTCCTGAAGTCGTTACCAAATATAAATCCGCCGCCGAAATTGTTAACAGTTAGTCCTCTGCCCTCTTCCGCTGTCTGTGTATGCAGGTGTGGCGCTTTGTGTGTTGAAATGTGCGTGGCTTAGAATTTTGGGTATAAGCTCATAGGGCTTTGGAAAGATTGATGTTTTTGTGTTTTTGGTTCGCCGTTGAATCATGAATGTATTGGGTTCAAGTTTTTTGTTCTTTTTATAATCTGGTTTTGGATGATTTTGCAAACTTTGTGATTTTATGCAGAGGCATTGCAGTTAGTGTTGTCAGAATGCAAGCCCAAGGCTAAAATAGTTGACATTTGTGAGAAAGGGGATGCTTTTACCAGAGAGTAAGCTATTTGCTTTACATAATTTGTGATGAAATATATATTAAATACTTTATGTCAATATATAGGCATAAGTTTGATGTATATGTCATTCAGAAGTGCTCTAGAAATTATTTATGTTAAATGTGTCATATATACTTAAGTAATTGCATGATGCAATTGGTTATTCAGGCAATCAGGGAATATGTACAAGAATGCGAAGAAGAAGATCGAAAGGGGTGTGGCATTCCCCACTTGCATTTCAGTGAACAATACAGTCTGCCATTTTTCACCATTAGCCAGTGACGAGACTGTGTTGGAAGAGGGTGATATGTTGAAAATGTAAGCTTTCTTCAATCCCACGTATCGTGCTTGCGCACTCATTTGATATTGTATTTTGCTTTCGATGTATAGTAGCAAAACAGTAATAATGCAAGTGAATGACTGTTTCTGTGTAAATGCAGTGACATGGGTTGTCACATAGATGGGTTTATTGCCGTAGTAGCACACACCCATGTTCTGCAGCAAGGACCGGTGACTGGCAGAACAGCTGATGTCATTGCTGCTGCAAATACAGCTGCTGAGGTTGCTTTGAGGCTCGTGAGGCCAGGAAAAAAGGTTGTTCCTTCTGAGTTTTTCTTTATTTATTATAAGCGATCTTGTCTTGTCTCTTGCACATAAATTGTATGTTCCCGAGTTTAAGGAATTGGAAGTTTAATTTGTTCTCACACGTGTTATAAGTTTGTCTGCTTATTCTCAACTATAGTAATAGCAAATATTAACTTCAAGTTGTTTTGTCTATTTGTTTGAGTAATATGTTCACTTCTTTCCTTTTCTTTTGGGTGAATATTTGTTTAAATTTTGCCTCGTCCTTTTTTATAGTTTCTTCTGAATAGATTTGGTTATTAATGTGATGTTATATACTCCATCCTCGTTTTAACTGCATGAACATTTTGTTTTCTTTCAAATGTGTATATATTACCATTTCCTAATGTGGTTTTCCGTTCTCATAGTTGCTTGAAAATTAATTTTACAAATGAGAATTTTGTCAAATGGTTCCATAGCACAATTATACTTTTGGTCCATCTTATTTTATTTTATTTTGGAAGTCGTATAATTCGGAGGCATGAAATGTCAATTCCTGTCTGCTATTTGTGATATGAAAGTAAAGATATTTTTCTCTATCAATTCTTTGTTTTTTGGATCAAGGTGTGTTACAGGTGTATCTCATCCGGTAGCTGATCCTTCTACGCCTAAATATGAGTGTTCTGTAAAAGCTATGGATTTACATCCAGGTGAAACCATTGTCGTAGTTACTCTGATAGGGGACATCATCTGATGGCTACTAACTACTAAGTCAGTTCATAACTACTGCACAAATTGTTTAGTGTTTAAGCATTTAGTATTGTACTTAAGGTGAGCCAGGTGTAGTTGTAGAGTAGATGGTGACACATAAATGAGAATAGAAAGAGCTAAGAAGGCAACTTTTTGGAGACAATTTGTTCCTTGTTGGTCTCTTCTTTTCCCTGTTGCCTATAACAAAGTTGGCCTGCCAGAATATTCTGGCTTGGTGAAGTACTAATGGTACTGGCCAACTCAAATAAGTCACAGCATTAATTTAGTAGTTTGAAATCCTTCATAACAGTGGGTATATCAGTCTATCGATTTTCTTTAGTTGGTTAAAAGTTGAAACAAATGAGTTTTGCTGACCTGCCATCACGTGAAACTTTTTTAACCCTTATCTCATTACCTTTTTTCTGTGACTGTGAATAGGCTCAATTACAGTTATAGATGGTATGATATTTATGTGGTTTCTTTAGTGTTCCTTGTTTATTTTTTGCCTGTAAATGAGAATCCTCCTTATTCTACAGCAAAATAATAAGATTTTTTTTTTAAAATTTTTAAAAATGAAATTTCTCTTTGCCCCCTCATGTGCCCAACTTTGAAATTTAGCTAGACAGTTGATGGGCTTCTAGATGATGAATATTATTCAAAAGCTATAGGCATGGTTTAAAAAGGAAGTCGCCTCGCAAGCAATCTGCCTTGCGGAGCTACTTTCACTACATCTTTTGGGAGGCACATGCCACAATGTCAAGGCACGTGTTCCTATAATTGGGTATTGAAAGCATGGAATGTTGTCTTGCAAGTGGGCCCATCACCTAATTCTAATTTCCGCGCACTGTAAAAGAACTAGTGTTATAAGCAAGTTAACACTCTACCCAATATAGACAGAATTAAAAAATCAAAAAACTTCTGCAATTCTTCTCTCCATGCCTGCCCCAGCCACCAATTTTCAAGACAGTAAAAGCAAAAAAAAAAAAAAAAAAAACAGCAGCTTCAGTATTAAAAAAAATGGATTTTTTTTTCTGATTTTTACTTCTTTTTGCTTCTCTTTCTTTCTTTTTATTTCTTTCAGTCTTACCCTTTCGTTAATGCCTTCATCTGCTTCTTAAGTTCATATGTTTTTTTTTAGAAGAATGATATCAATAGTCAGTTGGGCCTTTTAATTTTCTTTAATAATGCGTGTGTTATGTAATTGACACCTTTTGTAGCTGAAGATTACCTTAACCTCCTCTTTAAAAAACGAGAAGATTATTTTTGTATTTTTATTTTATTTTTTGACCTAATTTTTTGGTTTGTGGTGAGGTTCGTGCCTCAAGGCTTACGTTTTGCCTCACAAAAAAATGCCTTAATACTCATTTGCGCCTTTTTAAACATTGTCTATGGGCAATGTCTTAAAAGGTTGAATCGGGTAACGAGACATTTTTCCTTTGTGGTTAAGCCTTCACAAATCAAAAATTTAAGTGTCAATTTTTAAAATAATAATAATAATAATAATAATAATAATAATTACAAAAATAAGCTTTGTAATGACCTTGAACAATCTTGACAATCTCAAGAAGAGAGAAGAATTGCAGGAGTCTTTTGCTTGAGTTGCTGTTTTTTTTGCTTTTGAAGAAGCTGTTGTTTTTTAGCTGTTGATTGTCTTGTGAATTGGGTGGCTATTGCAGGTGTTAATAGAGAATTACTGAAAAAAATTTCTCGTTTGTCTGTGTTTATTTATTATGATACTAATTCTTTAATAGGTGGTGGACATTAGAATTAGGTCAAACATTAATAAAGAGTTGGTGGACCCCTTACAAGTTACAAGAAGAGTTTATTGAATATATAATGTGATTATTAGCGCCTTGTTTGTCTGTCTCGCGTGCCTTCCAGAACCTCTCTAAAATTAGCGCCTCAAGGCAGATTGCTTGCACCCAGATTTGGGGTGCACGTCGCTAACACCTTTTAAAACCATGGCAATGGGATTACATTCCGCGTGAAGCTGTTGTCTTCCGTTAGTTTGATGGTGCAATCTTAAATGCCTGTCTTACTTTGACGAGTTTATGTGAATTTTAAATCTTTTACTCGTGAAGTGGCTTGTTTGTTTTAATTAATGTAAACTCTGAAATTTTGCTTTCATATCTAGTTTAGGTAAATATATTATAGTTTTAATTTCTCTAATGAGCATTTGCAAAGAGCTAAAAGCTGTCATTTCCTTCAGTTGTTTTAGCAACAATCTCCCTTTCGTTTGATGACACATTTCTTGTCTGTAGACTCTGTACGAATTGTTTACTTATTGTTGCAATAATGACATATTATTAGTGATCCTCCGAAGGACGGTAAGACGGCATAGGATAATCATTTATAAATCAGGTTTCCTTTCAACTGCATTATATATAGGTCAAAACATCATCTCCGTGGTCCCAACCAAGGAAAAATTACGTAAGGGGAAAAAGGGACTCTAGTAAGTAATAACTACCCTTCCAAAAATTGATCCACTTTGCGAGGTCACCAAGTCCTTGGTCTTTATTAAATTTTTTTAGTGGCACTTTTTTGAAGTTATTCACATTTTGAATCAACAATTCATCAATGGGAAAGTAGCGTTATTAAGTAAGAAAACTTGAGAACGCGTTCTTAAGTAAGAAAATTTGGGAACTAACAATATGTATTTGCAAGCAAAGTGTTAAAAGAAAATTTATCATGTTTAAATTGCTCCTCGTTGATACCATGTTGATTGTGATGTGTATATTGAATTGCTCAACCACATGTCACTTCTGCTCATTTTATTTTTACTTTTACGGCAGAACAAGGATGTCACTGATGCAATTCAAAAAGTTGCTGCTGCTTATGACTGCAAGATTGTTGAAGGGGTTCTCAGTCATCAAATGAAACGATTCGTGATAGATGGGAACAAGGTTGTATTGAGTGTCTCTAGCCCGGAGACAAGAGTTGACGAAGCTGAATTTGAGGAAAACGAGGTTTATTCTATTGATATAGTTACAAGCACTGGCGAAGGCAAGGTAATCATCTTGCTTGGATGCTTATATGAGCAATATATTCCTTTGGTATTCTGTTAGCCCTGACATTTCCTACGTACCAAACTTGCAGCCTAAGTTGTTGGATGAGAAACAGACTACCATATATAAAAGAGCAGTTGACAGGAATTACCACCTGAAGATGAAAGCATCTCGATTCATATTTAGCGAGATAAGTGAGAAATTCCGGATTATGCCATTTACTGCTAGGTTAGTTTATCCTACAATTTCATATGCGGATTTCAAATATGTGCTTTTCTACTTGTCCTCTCTTCTTTAGCTAAGATAACAATCAGGATGAATGAATAACAGGGCTTTGGAAGAGAAGCGTGCT
>NW_019238260.1:0-1934 GCF_002742605.1 Olea europaea var. sylvestris | reverse complement strand
GCAACATTGGAACACTTGAGCCCAGAGTGGACTTCAAACTCGATATAAAAGATGCAGACACACTGCTGATCTTGAGTTGTTTTCTCATTAAAGAGCAGGTAAGAAAATCTTCATATTGTTTAAAGCTGTGTCCCAATATTTTCCTTAGCATTTATAGACATTAGTAATATTTGAACATTTACAGAGTGGAGTAGACCAACATCATTGTGCACTTAATTGTTCGAAGAAAGTGAAAAAAATTAATATCCAATATCTCAACTAGCAAGTAAGATATACGAAGACAGGAGAAGGTCCGTACAAAGACAACATTGAACCAAAAATTGCAAAGTAATGAGTTCAATATTAGATTGTGGAATTGAAAAGCGAGCTTAGGCATGGCTGACCTAATTTAGAATGCCTGATGGAGCTTCCTTGATTCCAGAGACGATGGAAATTCATGAAAGACTCTGATGAGACTCTCGTGGAACTTTCCATATAGCAATTCTGTTGCTGGTGTGGTGTTAATTGATTTGGAAACATCGTAGGCATAGCTGATTCTGATGCCATTGCAGACCACCTAGTACATTCAGGATGAGAAATGAAAGTGCTGCCAAAAGGCATCAAAGATGGAGCCATATCAACTTGAAAATCTGAATCTCTAACGCTGTTTACAGAATGATTTGGATGTTTATCAGTTTGTAAAGACAGAAAAGTGTGGAGTGGAAGTGACTTTGGCCTGGTGTTGTGGCCTCTATCAAAGCCAACATCATTACAATTGAAGATCTGGCCACTCAAATTGCATGATGGATTTGACAATCCCCCAGCACTAGTTTGGAAGCTTGTAGTTCTATCAGCATATTCTGTACGAATCAGAGGGTTTCTTGCAGTTTGTCTAGCATGACAGTTGTAATTGGAAGAATCAACTTCGTCCAATTTATTGGCAATCTCTCGAGTACTAAATTTTCTGCGGAATCTGGTTTCTGGATTAGCTCCAGTTCCAAGCGTCAGAAAACTTCCATCAATTATTCCTGGAGAACCAAACTGAACGAAGTTCTCATCATGCTGCAACATAGATGCGCTACCTCCTACATTGGAAAAAGTTCCACTTATCTGTGACCTACTGAGGCTACTAGCTTTGGGTTCTCCTCCCTGTCTGGTCATTGGATGATCTGTGGCACCCTCACCTCTCGCTGGCATGAATTTCATACTAACCTCCGGGTGCTGATAATCTGTGGAAAAAACACCTCCATTCATGAAACAATCTGTGGTGTTCATATTATTACCATCAATCAACTGTCGAAGATCAGAGACATTGCTTCTAACATTGATCAAATCTGAATTATACTGGTGAGTTGATAAGCCACTGGGGTAAACAGAGCAATCCGTCATAATTTTTTCAGTATTGTGGTCATGTGGGTAAGACAGACAAGTTTCTTGAATGTCATCTTGAGAAGAATGGGTATAAGGCAGAGACATATATTGAAATGACATAGGGTCAGCTCCAGAATTAGTAGCACTACAAGTTATTTTACTAGTAACAGAAGCTACACTTGGCCTACTGGTGACTGCAAGATCACCATGTCTTTCTAGCGGAGAACTCAAGGCTGATGGATTGCCAAATCTCATTGATTGTCTCGACCTAAATAGATTATGCAGAAAGAGTGATATCAGCATTCCCCAATTACAAAACAGATATTTAGTGTACAAATAACAGTAGATGGATATGGTATATGGAGCATAACTAAAGTGTACTAATTAAAAGCTTCCAATCAATGACTAAAGAGTATTATGCGTCATAAGCAAAGAAACCATGCAGACGTAGTAATCTTGACAAAAGACGAATAATACTCTTGATAACTGTGACCTTCATAAATGAAGCAGAAAGAACTAACAACATCCTCGCCATTGAATCCACCAATACTTTAAAAGAGAAATTAATGATAAAACCGGAAAGA
>NW_019238259.1:0-1934 GCF_002742605.1 Olea europaea var. sylvestris | reverse complement strand
AGAATAGCATTTTATAGATGGCATGACATTTCTCCATATAATAGGTCGGTGGAGAAAGGATGTATGAGAAAGCTAGAAAAGGAGAAAGCATTGAACTTTCGCCACGACGGATTTCAATATTCGAGTTCAGTGTTGAACGAAGTTTAGATGACAGACAAAATGTTATTTTCCGGGTGACCTGCTCAAAAGGGACATATATTCGATCTCTCTGTGCTGATTTTGGAAAGGCTCTGGGAAGGTAGATATATTAAACCATATTGTTCTAATCAGGTTCCCATATCTTACTATCTGAAAGAGCTTGAAGAATAATGCAATAATTTCTTCATAAAGAGGAGAGCCAATTGTGATAGAATCTAACTGGAAAATACACTTTTCCTCTTGCAGCTGTGCACACTTGATAGCTTTACGCCGAGATTCAATTGGTAAGGGCTTTATACTCAATTTAAACTTATCCATTGTCCTGTGAAACAAGTTTTGCTTAGAGGACATGTAGTTATAAGGGGATAAATTATGCAAATGAAAATGGATGGTGCTCGAAATTGTCGACATAAATAAAGTTTTATTTTTGAATTACAATTGACAACACAGGGCAATTCATTCAGACTTGTGTTATCTTAGTTCATGGATCATAATTTAGGCTAAATTATGTTCTCTCCGTCTATCAGGAATTCATTCAGCAGATGATGCCTGGGAATTTCGAGAGTTGGAAGAAGCAATTAAAAAAGGATATTTCTAATCTCGTGTTGTTTCTGAAGTCACCACATTGCTAGAAGCCCATTTTTGACATGCAATAAATGTCATTGAATCTGTTTTCTAATTGTTAAAATGTAAAATTTTAAAAGAATGTTTAGCCCCCGTCTATTTTAGGTTTTTTTGGCTCATTTTAATTGCATTTTGGACCATTGCAAGCAGCAGCTTTTGTTGACTTTTTATCTCACAATAGAACCCATATGCCTGTCAAATAATGGTCAAAAAATTTATTTTGGTATTAAAATAATCGGAAACAGATAGATTCTTAAATTATTTATGAATTGTTCTGCAATTACAGATTTTTTTTTTTTACCAGATTTTATAAAATCTGTTAAAATATACTTGTGGCATTTCTCATTATTTATGGCTCTCTCTCTCTCTCTCTCTCTCTCTCTCTCTCTCTCTCTCTCTCTCTCTGTGACATTATGACAGGGAGTATTCCATACTAAATGTTTCAAACGAGGACGTTTTGAGCCTTTTTTAAAAGGTAGGGGATTTTTGATAGCATGTCCAATAGGTAGAAGGATATATATACACTAAAGCGTCCTCAATTGAGAATGTACTGAATTTTAAAAATCATTTTAAATTTACGTGTTCTCAATTAAGATTTTTAATGAAATCCATTAAAATTTAGGTATCCCAATTAAGATTTTAATGAAATTCAAAAAAATTATTTAAAATTTAGATATTCTCAATAACTGGTAGATTTATAAAGATTTCATTAATAGATAAATTTTAAAAGATTTGGATGGACTTTAAGTTTGAAAATATATATAACCTAAATCTTTTGAAATTTCACTACATTTGATGAGATTTTTATGTAATTTGTGGAAATCAATTCAAATCTATGATATTCATTAGGATTTATAATATTTTAAAATCCATAAAAATCTTAGTTGAGGACTATAATTTTAAAACAAAAATTCCAGATTTCAGATTTGTGAAGAAAAAGAAAATAATACATACCTAGGCCCTGTTTGGAAGGGATTTTGAGAATTGATTTTTTAACCATTAGAAGAAAAGTGGGATCCACGTGTGAGAGAAGAAGTCAAAAATTACTGTTGGAATAGTGAAATAACGATCAAAAAATCAATTTTTTGGAGTAAAAAATCTCTCCCAAACATGTTGCTAATGTGTAAATTAAAAAAAAGAAAGATAATTCTTAATTTTTTATAATGAAAAAT
>NW_019238258.1:0-1935 GCF_002742605.1 Olea europaea var. sylvestris | reverse complement strand
TGCTTCCAACTTCCATTGCTCGTATCATATTGATCCAAGTCTCTTCGGCCTTCGACCCTAACATGAAACTTGCTCTATTTTGCATTCCGAACATGGTTTCATCAATAGTGGCCTTGACGAGCAATCCCATCGCCTCTTTAACTCATTTCGCTCTCGATCGTGTCATCGGGCCTTCTTTAATAATCAACGGGTCTCGGCTCGACCTTACCTTCGTGACCCTCGCATCTTGGATCATATCAGAGAAGCAACTTTTGAAACACACAAATAAGAGCACTCTTGAATATGTGGCTAAGTATGAAAAGAAAGAAAGGGCCAACAAACTTTGTTTGAAAATTATTAAGCGCTTTATATCCATTTCCATTATGGGTGCTATCCCAGACAATGAAAATGCCAAAGGTTTTATGGATGCCTAGGAGAGAGATTTCTTTACTATGATAAAGTTAAAATTGGAGATCTAATGGGCAAACTGATGAATATGAGATACGATGATACAAGCGAAATTAGGGAGCATGTTATGAAGATGATAAATATATCATTTAAACTAAAGGTTCTTGAGATTTCCATTACAGAGCCTTTCCTAGTCTATCATATTCTAAATAGTCTTCCTTGCCAATTTAATCAGTTTAAGGTTGTTTATAGTGCTCAGCGGGATAAATGGGATTTAAATGAGCTTATTTCAGTATATGCCCAAAAGGAGTATAGGATACAACTTGAGACTGTTGAAACTGTACAATTAGCCTTTTAATCATCACATAACATTGGGTCTTCTCAAAACCATAAATGTAAGTACCATAACGGCAATAAGTCACACCGCAATCAGCAAAATAAAAATTTTGTAGGTCAAACTTCTGGCAATTTTAAAGGAACTATAAAGAAAAATGATCAATGCAAGTTACACAAAAAGAAGGGTCATTGGTAGAAAGATTGCTTTAAGTTTAAGACTTGGTTAGAGAAGAAGAGTTCTGCAGGTATCTCATTGGCCTTAGATTGTTTTGAGTCTTCCCTTGTAGATGTGCCTTTGAATTCTTGGTGTTTAGACTCGGGAGTTAGTATCCATATTGCGAATTCTTTGCAAGGGTTCACAAGTAAATGGAGGCCAAGTGAGAATTAAGTGAGCTTGTGTACTGGAAATGGAGTTCAAGTGAAGGTTGAGTTTATAGGAGTAGTGAAGTTGTCTTTAGAGTCTGATTTCTCTCTTGTTTTATAGAACACAATTTTTGTACTGACAATAAGATGGAATTTAATTTTTATATCGAGACTTGATGCTTTTGGCTTTTCCTTTAATTTTGGTAATGGAATGGTTAAGTTGTTTTATGATTCTCGTTTGATTGGAAATGGCATTTTATGTGATGGTTTATATAAATTATCATTGGTGCTTTTTGGTGAAGTCTCTTGTGTTACCATTGTATCGAAGAAAAGGGCTCTAGCCAGTAAATTATCCTATATGTTGTAGCATAAGCTGTACTGATTGATGATAAATCTTGTGCACTTGAGAAATTGAAGATTTTCAAAATGGAAGTAGAGAAACAAAGTGGAAAAAGTATCAAAATTGTATGATCTCACCGTGGTGGTGAGTACTATGGCAAATATGATGAGTCTGGTCAAAACATGGGTGATTTTGTAAAGTCTGGTCACCACCATTGTATCGAAGAAAAGGGCTCTAGTCAGTAAATTATCCTATATGTTGTAGCATAAGCTGTACTGATTGATGATAAATCTTGTGCACTTGAGAAATTGAAGATTTTCAAAATGGAAGTAGAGAAACAAAGTGGAAAAAGTATCAAAATTGTATGATCTCACCGTGGTGGTGAGTACTATGGTAAATATGACGAGTCTGGTCAAAACATGGGTAATTTTGTAAAGTTTTATGAAGGTGTGGAATAGTGCCTCAATAACCATGCTAGGGACACCCGAGCAGAATGACGTTTCTGAAAG
>NW_019238257.1:0-1935 GCF_002742605.1 Olea europaea var. sylvestris | reverse complement strand
TTTTTTTTATATAAAGGCATGCTTTTGAAGTGAGATTTAGATTCTACAATTGAATTTAATTATAAACTAAAGAAGGATTGACCAGCTCAATTTATTAATTAGATTAATTAATTCGGAGAAAGACGTTTTAATATGTGTTTTTATTAGGCTTCTATTTCTAATAAAGATTGGGGATATTTTTGGTTGTTTTGAGACTGTTTACTTAGAGAATCTGTGGAGAAGCATGTGATAATATGAGTGTGATGCAGATCTAGAAACAATATGGATGTAAATTTAGCTGAATCGAGGCGTTCCTCATGTCTAAATGTACCCCTTGGCTCAATTTTGATTAATGAATCCCAGTGGGATTCGATTCACTGGTTTAAATTGAAGTTCTTCATAGTTCATATAGAATCCAGTGCAAAATCACATGTCTTGACCGTCCAAGACAGCTTAATAGTTCAAAGTCTGATTCTAATTTGGTCGTATGATGGGTTGAGAGGCACTGGCATTTTTCCCGCACTTGAGTTCTAATACGAGTCTGAAATGATTTGGAAGTTGATTTTAGCAATTGATGCCAGTTTCTTATTGAAATAATTTGAATTTGATTGAAAATTTTAGGATATAAGATCAAAAAGAAAGCGTTTAGAGAAAGTTGAGTTTCAGATATAAGCAACTAGAGAATATGCCTGCACAAAAGATCGAAACAGGTCACAACGACGTTGTTCATGATGTATCCATGGATTATTATGGAAAAAGAGTGGCAACAGCATCATCTGATGTCTCTATAAAAATAATCGGTGTCAGCAACAATTCTACTTCTCAACATCTCGCTACTTTGATTGGGCATCAAGGTCCAGTTTGGCAGGTAGCTTGGGCACACCCCAAATTTGGCTCGATGCTTGCTTCTTGTTCTTATGATGGTAAGGTCATCATCTGGAAGGAAGGAAATCATGGTGACTGGTCTCAATTTCATGTTTTCACTGACCACAAATCATCTGTCAACTCTATTGCTTGGGCACCACATGAGCTGGGACTCTGTTTGGCTTGTGGATCGTCTGATGGGAATATCTCAATCTACACAGCTCAATCAGATGGTGGTTGGGACACAACGAAAATTGACCAAGCACACCCCATTGGAGTCACATCGGTTTCATGGGCCCCTTCAATGGCCCCTGGTGCTTTAGTTGGATCTGGGCTTCTGGATCCTGTTCAGAAGTTGGCGTCTGGTGGCTGTGACAATACAGTGAAGGTGTGGAAGCTATATAACGGTAATTGGAAGATGGACTGCTTCCCTGCTTTACAAATGCACTGCGATTGGGTGAGAGATGTTGCCTGGGCACCAAATTTGGGGCTTCCAAAATCAACAATTGCCAGTGCTTCACAGGATGGTACGGTGGTCATATGGACTTCGGCAAAAGAAAGCGATCAATGGGAGGGTACAGTTTTGAAGGATTTTAAGGTTCCTGTTTGGAGGGTCTCATGGTCTCTGACTGGGAACTTGTTGGCCGTGGCTTCTGGTGACAACAATATCACATTATGGAAAGAGGCAGTTGACGGGGAGTGGCAAGAGGTCACCACCGTCCACTAGTAGAATTATCTAGAGAGAGAAAGAGAGAGGGAGAGAGAACCGGGTGTATCCAGGTTCATCTATTTTGTTTGTCTATCTATACATTTTGGGATATTTGAGTTATATATTATTAGTTTTTCTGTAGTCTGAAATTCATTGTACCTTGATCCTTTTGTTTGTATTTGTCTTTTCGATTACATCTTAGCATCCCCCGTTGTTTATTGGTAATGACTTGTGATTTCTTATTTCGGAGATCACTGTAGATTTAGCCCTTGTTTGGTAGAGGATTAAAGTTAGATTTTTAGTAAATTTTGATAGAAGTTGATGAAGTGTATGGTTGAAAATTCATGGGTTCTATAAAATATGTGATTAAAATTAATTATTGA